>NW_005871790.1:11299-52430 GCF_000147115.1 Myotis lucifugus | reverse complement strand
GGCCTGCGGGGTCTCCGTGAGTTAAAGCCCAGGCCCTGCAGGATCTGGGTCGAGGTGTCGGCTTGGGCCCCGAGAGAGAGCAGGGCCAGGGTGCTGGCGATGCTCACCGGGGAGAAGAGGATGTTTCCCGGGGTTTCCGCTGCCAGCTGCTGGTACACGCGCAAAGAAAGCTGGTGATGGTGGGTGTGACTTGGCGGTAGGCGGGCGCTGGCTCTGGGAGCCGACCCCTGGGGCTTGAGGCAACCCCGGGCTCTTGTCTCCATGGGCAGAGGCCAGGATCCCTGCTCCCAGCAGCCACAGCCACAGCCACGCTGGCTCCATCCTCTGAAAACAAGAGGTTGAGCACATCACTCAGTGACGTCACAGCTCCCCATTGCTCCCTCCGCAAACCTCACATCCAGACTGTATCCCACAGGGTCATGAGGGCCCTGCAGAGGATGAGGGAGGGTGAGCAGCCCGGGCTGGGGACACTTCCCCCCAAGGCTTCAGTCAGAGTGGGGGCCCTTTATCTGCTCTACACATTGATACGTTACAGGGTGTTGCTGAGAAAAGGACTCTGGGTTATAAAAGCAACTTCCATGGTCCCCTCCCTCCCTCCCTCCCACGGTCTGGGTCTGTTTTCCCTGCATCCATCTTTCCTCCCTCCCCCCTCCCCCTCCCCCCTCCCTTTCTTTTTTCCCTTCTTTCCAGTCATTCCTCTAATTCATTACGTTTTAACGAGATGAGAATGATGCTCAGAACTCCTGAGCGAATGTTTAGGACATGGTGGCAATGCGTGTTGCTGGGCCTCCTTTGCATCTGGGTGTGACCATGAGCTATAATCTCGCCAGTCAGTCGGAGAGGAGAGGAAGGCGTGTGTAACTCCTGGGACAGGCCCTGGCAGGGGGAGGCGTGCCCTCTCCACGTTGGTCTTCCATAGCCGGAGTGTGGCTGTGATGGGCAGCCCCGGGGGCCTTGTGGATGAGGGCAGCCTTTGAGGGAGCCTCGCCAGAGATGGATGGAGCCTGGGGGCTGACGTGAGAGAGAGATCACCTCTGCCTCCATCAGGCTCGTTACCGCGAGCACCTCTTGTCACATGCCGTGGCTCAAATCTATCTTAATTAATGCAGAGATTTTGGAAGGATTTCTGTTATGGGTTTCATTGTGCCCCCCCCCCCCCCATTCATATGCTTAAGTCCTGATCCCAGTGTCTGGGAGTGTGATCCTGTTTGGGGATCACTGAGATGTAGTAACCAGTTACGCTGACGTCCTTGGACTGGCCCTGACCCAATAAGACTGCGTCCTGATAGCAAGGGGAACTTAGACCTGGACACATTCGGGAGAACGCCGTGAGAGGAAGGCAGAGATGGACAAGCCCGGGCCCCAGCAAACAGCCAGTGGCTCGGAGAGGCCCGCACGGCCTCCCTCAGCTCAGAAGGAACAGCCCCGCCCACACCTTGACCTTGGCCTTCTGGCTCCAGAACCAGGAGACAGTGCATTTCTGTGGTTGAAGCCGCCCCGTCTGCGGTCCTGGGTTATGACAGCTGAGGCCACTAGTCCAGCGTCTCTCTTGCTTCAGGCTCCACCCTGAGGGGCCAGCTCAGCTTGAGGGGAAGCTGCAGTGGAGACATGCCTGTCTCTGCTCGCCCTGCCCTGTCTAGTGCCCTGCCCCCTCAGGGTCTCCCCCCCTCCCCCACCAGGTGCTCACAGAGCCCACGCTGCCACCACACTCCGCACCTGATGTCCCAGTGAGGAGAGTGCCGTCCCCTGCTCCCTTCAAAACGGACACTTGCGCCGCCCCCTTCCATCCCGGCGGCCCTTGTCCATCTGTCCAGATTGTGTGTGTGTCCTAATCAGCACCTGAATACCATTTGCCCAAACCAGTGGCCTCTGGATAGATTACCAGCGCCAGGTGGTGTGGGAGACACCATATTTCTGCAGGTGCCTACAGAGCCTGTGCCCTAAATGCCCCGCCGAACCCCAAGGCCAGTGGTCAGGAGATTAATGCAGCCCTGGTGTTGGTGATGTTGAAACACTGAGATGTTGAAACGCCGGTCAGAGGCCTGCGCGGCTCAGCCGCTGTGGCTTGCTAACCACCCTCTCCGCGCTTTCTTTTGAGGGGGATTTGGAAGAAGCGGAGCAGTTGAAAATTTGGTCTGCCCGAGGGAAAACAAGAAATACAACTATGACAAAACTGTCTCCGGCTTATTCTCCCTGTCCCGTTGAGTGGGCTACCATTTCCTACCTACTCTCACCAGGCGTCCCAGACTCGCTGAAGGGTCTGGTCCCAAAGGGGACGGAGCCGCCGCCAGGCCTGGGTCTGGATCAAGGCCCCGCGGTCACTCACTGAGCGACACTGTGCAAAGCAACCTCTCTGAGCCACGGGGTCCCCACTTGCAAAATGCAAATGGAAATGCCTGCCTCCTGGGCGGGTCACCTTGGCTTCCAGGACCTGCCGTGGCCTGGCGCCTGGCACAGGAGTGTGCGCAGTGTTCATCTCACCCTCTGCTGAGGCGGGGTAACTCCACCCAATCTGCCTCTTCCTTTTCCAGAGAGACCCAGAGGAAGTGAAGCACTGCGCTCATTAACTACAGTGTGCCCACATCCTGTTTATTTGTGGGGATATCAGACTCTTCGTACCAGTGGTCCCAGCCGGAGGTGTCCTGCAATGCAGGGGAGGGTGAGTGCGGAGGGGGGAGTGTCTGGGACCATCTCAGACGGAGCAGGGGTGCTGTTGGAGTCCAGCGGGGGACAGGACGCTCTGAAAGGCCGGCTGCCCTGTGTGCTGGAGAGTCCTGCCCAGAGGCCCCCTTGGAGAAATACTTGCTGCAGGCCCTTTCAGTGGCCGTAGGAGAATCTTAAGACATAGGCATTTCCCTGCTGTGCATGTGGAGACACCGAGACGCGGGGCCCAGGGACCTGCCGGGTGAGGGCGGGTCAGATCCAGACCAGGCTCCCAGAGGGCCCTTTTCAAACAACAGGGCCCCTAGGACATCTGCGTCAGCGCTGTCATCTGGCTTTGGGCTGTATTGTTCTGTTTTCTCCTGTCTGCCAGCATTACTGGGAGTTCCTCTCTCAAAAATGTTGAAGACCAAGTTTTTCATAAAAGGTTATTTAAAACCTGAGGTTCCTCCTTCAACCCTTTCTCCTTTAGGGGGACTCAGTCCTCCCATCCCTGCTGCTAGAGAGAGAGAGAGAGAGAGAGAGAGGGAGAGAGGGAGAGAGGGAGAGAGCCCTTGCCTTCATTCCCCGTGCGAATGGGACTCACAAAGAGGCGCCAGGCGGGCCCTGGTCTTCGGTGCTGCGCGGCCTCCAGCCACAGGAGAATAGTGTTTGCAGATCACAGCAGCCGGGTCAATATTTGTCCGGCCAGTTCCTGGAACCAGGAAGGGACCTGGGTGATTAGCAAACAGGAAGGGACCTCTTTTTCCACGTATCCATCCCATCGGCCCAGCAGCAAACAGCGAGTATGATCTGGACCCGCTGGGTTGGCAGAAATTCTGACAAGGGTGCTGCCGGCCGGCCAGGGGTGCTGAAGGCAGGGGTCGGGGGAGGTTGCTGTCCATCCTTTACGGGTGCTGTGTGCTCCGGGCAGCGGTCTTTAAGCAGCGCCCTCACCTAGGAATGCGAGATGCTAACAGCCTGCCCCGTCAGCATGCATAGCACGTGTGACTCAATCCATCCTGCCGTACACCTTAAACTTACACAGTGATGTGTGGCGAGTACTTCCCAGTACAACTGGAAAAAAGGAATGTGAGAGAGGCACAATCATTCCCTACTTCACAGAAGGGAAACTGAGGCTCTGTGAACTTAACTGAATGCCGTAACCTGGGTGCTGGGACCACTCAGAGACTTGTGATCAATAATACCTGCAGGGGTACTTCTCAATCCTCCTCATCTTTTCGTCCATCCCCCATGCCCCTCCCACCCGGGGGCCGTGAAGCATAATAGTCATAAGATCCTGTCGACAGAGACGAGTGCTGTGCAGGAGGGAGGTTTGGCCCCGCAGCCAGGAGAGGGACAGTGGGCAGCCCCACGTCTGGGCTTCAGTCCCGGGCCTGGGCCTGCCCTGGGTCAGTTGCTCTCTCCTGTGAGTGGGGGAGGGGAGCGATTTCTAGAAGCTTCTTAGCACCACTCCTCCTTCCTTCCTTCCTTCCTTTCTTTCTTTCTTTCTTTCTTTCTTTCTTTCTTTCTTTCTCTCTCTCTCTCTCTCTCTCTCTCTCTCTCTCTCTCTCTCTCTCTGTAAAAGAGCTTGGAAACGCCACCGAGAAGCCCTCAACACATCGGGGTGAAGGCATGGGCCCCCAGAACCCCAGGCTCCACTGGAGGCTGCGGTGTCTCCCTGGGTCATGCGGGGCAGGAGGGGAAGGAGCCAGAGCAGCCCACGGGCCAGAGGAGGGCGGAGAAGCCTGTGCGGGGAACCCCCGAAGCCCCTCGCCCCATGCGTGGTGCTGAGGAGTCAGTGTGAGGGGCAGGCCACGGTCCCTCCAAGCAGCAGGGAGGAGGCCGAGCACCCGAGGGCCCTGTGTGCGCATGCGACAGCGTCAGGGCCGAGAGGGCAGCTGCCGCGACCAGTCTGGATGGAACCCCGAGGTGAGCACCCAGAAAGGTCTTCCCAACCCAGACACTAACCCTCATCTTCCTGTTGGAGAAACTCAGCCGGTTTAATGGCACCTCCCACCAAACCCAGACCCCTTTTCTTGGCCATCAACGCCTGACGCCATCTGACCTTGTTCAACCACCACAGCCACAGCGCCTCCTTCTGTCCCTCCGACGGGCCTGTGCTCACAGAAGCACCCCCTCGCCGCCTGTTTCCCCTCATCCGACCGTCCTAGTGAGGGCCTTCCCAGCACTCCGCATGGCCGGTACAACCGCATGCATTTACAGGTTTCATTTCATCAGGGTGGAGGTGGTCTACCGCTCCCATCTGTGTCCCCAAACCAGGAGCCCGTCGGCCTGATTCATTCCTGGCACGTATGAGGTGCCCTGTGTTTTTGTTGAATGAATAGATGAATTCCGGCAGCCACTGAAATGCCGCATCACAACAGCCTGGCCTCTGTGCCTTCCCACCAGACCACTCTCACATCCAGACCCTGGAGGCGCGCGGGAGCGCTGTGCGGCCAGACTCACGTTTTAGGTTTATTGCTGTGATTCTGAAGTACAGGCCGCTGGCCTGCATGTCACCACCCCAGGGGCTAAGGAATGGAAATATGCCATCCCAGACACACCCCAGCAAGCCAGCCGCCTGGGAGAGCATGGAAGGGGGCGTGCCGGGCTCAGGGGCTTGGTCCGTGACCGGATCTCTGCTGATTGGGGTGACTGAGCCTCAAAAGTGGCCTCGGGGCAGCACATGCAGCTCCACGGGGTCAGATGGACCCTCACACAGAGGCCCGGCCCCATGTCCCCGGGATCTGCAGGCCACGCCACGCGGTTTGTTTATTTCCTGTGCGTTGTTATCGTGTCATCCGCGAAAGGCCTTTCCCCGCCGGGAACTGGGTGGGATCTTCCACTTTGCCCAGGAAGAGCGTGGTCTGCGCGGCGCTGCCCACGATCAGCAGCAGGAAGGGCCTGTTGAAGCAGATGGTGCGAGAGGAGCCGTCCTTGGAGCGGGCGGTGAGCTTGGTGGCCGTGGCCGCCGCGGCCTTGGTGCCCGCCTCACTGACATCCACCACCGCCTGGTGGGTGACCTACCGAGGGAAAAACAGACACCGACATGGTTTAAAAAAACCCAAGCTTTGATATTTTGCCTGGGAATGGGGACACCTCCACCCCCACCCCCCAGCTCCCCACCCCCCCAGAGGCCAAATGCCTGGCCTGAGGTTTGCCGCTGATCAGTTGGCTCTTAGCATGGAGTTGACTGATTACCAGTACAGCCCAGAAAGACCTAGGTTTGAGTCCCAGTTCCGCCACTCATTGTTGCAAAAGTTATTTAGAGGTCGCGTGCTTCACTTTCCAAATCGATGAAAGGCCGGTAATAAATGCATACATCCCACGGGGTTGTTTGACGAATTGAAGGAGAAGGAGATCTAGGAAGTGTGCACACCAGAGTGATTGCCGCAGCCGTTGCGGGGACACGGCAGTCAGGTACTATTGACTATCGCACCCTACTTGCTCTTCTAGACGAGAGATCCTTACGCTGGGCTCATGCACTGCTCAGCCTCAGCGTCCTGTGACTCCCAGCAGTCACAGTCATTGTTTTCACATGTGCACATGGGTTCATAGTGCTCATCATATTTTTTATCCTCACTCAAGGATATGTTTATTGATTTTTTTTGAGGGGGGGGGAGAGAGAGAGAGAGAGAGAGAGAGACTGACTGATTACCTCCCATATATCCCCTGACCAGGAATTGAACCCACAACCTAGGTATATGCCCTGTACAGGAATCAAACCCACAACCTTTTTGGTGTATGGGACAACACTCCAACCCACTGAACCATCTGGCCTGAGCTGCCCATCATATTCTTGTGGAATCTGTACTCCTTCCCTGGGCACCAGTGACAAAGGCCCCATTCAGTGGCCAGGGCCACTTCTGAGCACTGTACTCTGTTACGAAAACAAATTTTAGGTCAGGGATCAGAAACCCTCGCAGACAGGCGTTAGGTAACCCAGTGGGACGAGGAGACCTGTTGTAGAGTGTGGGTTCCACCGGGACCCTGGAGGGTGCCCTCCACCTAAAAAGGGTGCTCACGGCTCAGCCCCAGCCAGAGGCCTCTGTGTAGAGGTTTGGCCTGACTACTTGGGAATTGTGCTCAATGATTTGTTTCAAGAGAATCAGAAATCTGAATGTTTAGGTCCAATATCCTACACTGTGGAAGTCAGCTCCCTCTCTTCCTAGTTTCCTTTCTTTCCTGTTTGTACATCACAGGGCACTAATGGCCATGGGCGGCCACGTTAGGGCCCCAGTGTGAGGGCCTGGGCTCCAGGGAGGTGGGGTGGAAAGCCAGGGGGCACCTGCTCATCTGCAGCGGGTGTGGGCGGTGCCCGGTTCTCAGGGAACTGCCGTTGAACCCTGGGAACACTTGTCTGGCGAGGGATAACGGTGTGTGGGAGGTGCAATGGCCACGGAGCAGCAGGCCTGGCCGCCATGCCCGGCGGCCCTGTCTCTGCCACAGAGAAGTCTCTTCGCCTCCTGGGGACTCTGTTTCCGGGTCATGAGGTGAGCGTGCTCGATCGGTCGGTCTCTACGGGCCCTTCCCACTCAGGCTTAGAGGCGAATATTCTCATTGACCAACTCACTTTGGAAACTTTCAGGAAGCCTTTCTTTGTGATTCCAGAAAAGTCAGCGTTTTTGTCAAAGGCGTCCCGGATGCCCATCTTCGGGAGCACGGTTTCCAGGTCATAGGAGGTAGATGTGGAAAACTTAGGGATGAACACCTCTATCCACCTGGGAGGAGGGAAAGGAAGAGGTGAGGGCACAGGCCTGGGTCCCAGCTGTTTCCAGGTGACGTTTCAGGAGACTCTGCTCCCGAGAGGCCCTGCTGGTTGCTGCTGAAGGGCCAACACATGCCCGTCAGCTCACCAGGCTGTGCTGGAGGTGAGCCTCCGGGACGAGCAAGCCCAGCCCTGAGGAGGACAGAGATGGGAAAGAGGCCCCTGATGAGGGCGGGCAGAGCAGAGAAGGGGCCTCAACCAGGGACCCTCTGGCAGAGGCCACGGGCAGTGACGGCAGCGAGCCTGCCTCCCCGGGCCGGATGCCACCCACCAGCCCTTCTGGAGACAAACCCTGCTGACCTTCAAGAGCAGCCCAGTCCAATAGAACTTTCTGCAAAGTTGGAAATAGTCTCTGTCTGTGGTGTCCAGTATGGCAGCCAGCAGCCACATGTGGCGATCGAGCAATTGAAATGCGACTAGTGCCAACAAGGAACTTCATTTTTAAGTTTATTTTAATTAAATTTAAATAACCACCTGTGGCTGCTGGCTGCTATGTTAGACAGCACAGCCCTGGATTTGGCACTTCCCAGCCCCTCGGTAATAGTTTCCCGGAACCAAGAGTGAACAGCCCGCATTTATTGGGCATTTACTATGTGCCAGGCATTGTCTCAGGCACATTCATGAACTCATCTCCATTTTAGTGATGGTAAAGCTTAATTTTAGTGCTTTGTCCAGTCATGTGCTTAACAAGTCACAGAAATGTAAGCACAGAGTGTGGGTGCTACTCATTGATGGGCTCCTGGTGACATGGAGCACAGTGGACAGCTCTCGCTTCCCTGCCTTGGGTCTTGCGCTGGCTTGGCCATCTTCATCTTCTCTCTGCTCTGTCTCTTTACAGACACCCCCACCCCCACCGCCAGCCTCCACGCTGGCTCCTCTGCCTCCATCCAGCCCTGGTTGCAAGCTAAGAACAGGAGAAACCTGAGAAACCTCCTGCAGTGTCTCTTGATCCCCAACCGTACATCTTCCCTAGTGCTGTTTCCTTTGCCCAATATGCCTTTCCCAAGCTCTATGAGCTACCCACGCCTTCATGTTCTGTTCATCCTTGTGGCTCAAACGCACCACCTCCTTGAAGGCTCCCATCAGTCCAGCTGAAAGTCACCTCGCTTTGCTCAGAAGCGGCTCAGCACTCCGCCTGCTCCCACCCCTGGGCATTGATCTTTGTCTTTTCTGAACTATGTTATCCCTGATCCTTCTTTTCTCTCCTCCTAGACCATGCCCACAATGCCAGGACAGTATTGCTAAGAGATCAGACGTAAGACTCCTTTTTATCTTATGGTTAACATCCCTTGAGTACTACCCATAATTACAGAACTAATAATAATTTTATTATTAGCGAACACTTACTATCTCCCTGGCATTCTTCTAAGCACTTTATACATAGGAACTTGTTTTATCTTTTCAACACCCTCTGAGTTGAGTGATATTATTACCCTCATTTTGTAGGTGAGCACCAGTGCTGTGTGTGGGGGTCTTTATGGAATCCTGCCCTGGCATTAAACATCACAGCGGTGGTGGAGTCAGCTCAGCTAGCACAGAATAGCTACATGACGGAATAATTTCACAGAGGCGGGGAGCGTCGTGGCCTTGGGTAATTCACTCCCCTCTTGGAGCCTTGTTCCTGGCCTGCGAGTGGGGGTGATAACTCTCCTCATCCGCCCGGTGACTGTGAGGTTCAAGTGAGAACACTGACCCCCAGCACCGAGCTCCCTGCCTGGCGGGCAGCTGGTGCTCGCTTGCAGGAGTGATGATCGCACAGCTGCTGTCGCGGCCTCTCCTCATCCTGGGATGTTCACCGTCACCTGCCTCAGGCCCCAGCAAATTGACACAGGTGCCCACCTCTTCTTGAGTAAGTGGCTCCACTTCCTCAGGGTCCTGGAGGACAAGGCCTGCTCCAGCTGCCGCATCTGGCCTGGGCGGGGGAGGACGAAGAGGGCCGCGCTGCCTCCTTTGTAGTCCATCTGCAGCACAGAGCAGTTCAGCTCCGGATCCACGCCAAAAGCAAACTGCTCCACCTGGTGCATCATAGGGACCTTCACCGTGGTCTTGCCCACCACAAACGGGTACATTTTACTCGTATACGTCGGGTTAAAGGGCTTCTCCCACTTGGCTGCACAAAGAGAGAAGGAAAGTCTTGAGTCACAGTGAGGTGAAGAGCCAAGGATCTCTGAAAACTCACTCCAGCATGAAGACAATGAGCAACTCCCAACAATGATTAAAATTGCCTGTTCTAGAACTCTGGGCGTTAACCAAATGCTTTCAGCAAACAGAACCATCCATTGAAGAAAAACATATAAATTTTGGCCAGAATGGTCAGCTTTGGGTATTTAACTCGCCCTAGTTCCACTGCCTACACCCTTGACAAATAACAGCCTGCCTTTGCGGTGAAGTCCAGCCGCCTGACAGCCACGGAGGGCAAGAAACGGGCCGGAACCTTTTCAGAGACTCACTCTCAAAGAACTCTCATCATGTGAGCTGTCGTACGCTTCCCTGGAAGGCATCACTCACAAAGCTGTCTGTATGTGATCTGATTGGGAGCTCAACCAATGCAAAAAGCCCTGTCGTTTCCTTGGGGAAAATTAGTCAAAGATGGTTACAGGCACTGATAAATTGAGCAGCTTTCTGAGGCTTTAGATAACAATTAATTAATCAAAAAGCTTAATAGGACAGATGGTGGAGGTGGTATTTGCAAAAACGACAGAGTAAGGACCTCTGCATAGTCACCCTTTCATAAAGGGAACAAGAAGAACTGGCAGAATAGAACCAGCATTTTCAGAACACTGGGAATGTAGCAAAGGCTCCTAGTAACCTGGGGAGAGTCCATTCAAGAAAAATGGCTAAATTTCGATGAGAACAGTAAACTTTGTGGCATTTTAACTAGCATTAGTCTCCTCCTTCTCTCTCTAGCTCAGCAGGAGCTTTGAAAAATAGCAGACTCTATTCCCAGCACCAGAGGGAGAGGAACAGATATGGAGACATTTCAAAGCCTCATTCCCAAAGACTGATAATTATTTGACTGTCTGATAGTTTCCTGGACAGTCCCACTGCCAGGCGGCTCTGGCTCCTTCCCCTTGCCCGCCCGGCATGACCCAGGGTGACGCCCGCAGCTAGTTCCACCAGGGGCCATGCCCACACCCCGGTGCTGGGCCAGTTCCACCACCTCCCTGGAGCCACTGACAAGTTGATTGGCGTTCACTCTGCTAAAAGCACGTCTCCCCCAGGGCCAGGGAATATTTGCCAGGAACAATTAAAGGCAAGTGTTTTAGCTGCTTGGTTGCCTGGCGCAGGATAACAGCTGGGACAAACAACAGACTAATCCAAAAATCTAAAAGAAAAAGCCGAGGAAAGAGATGTCGTGGAGACTGAAGAGCTCAGTGTACCCTGGGCATTTAGATGCTGTGCACGTGGGTAACGCTCTGTGGATGTTTGAAAAAAATACATGAAGGCTGTAAGCTCTTCCCTCCAGTGGACCTTCCCTTCTGCACAAACAGAAACTGAACGGGGACTCAGAGTTACAAGCTGCCTTGGTGAGTGTGGATGGCATGCCCCACCGTACACACAAAGGCCCTCTGCTTATGTGTGCCAGGCCTTTAAGAAACCTCTGCCCGGTCATTTAAATAACCAAGAGGAGACGTCAGTGGCCACACGTGACCAAGAACAGACTTTAAAAATTAGTTCAGAAAAGCACCAAACAAACAGCTACTGCCACAAGCAATGAGAACAAACCCTTGGCAGGGGGTGCGAATCAGAATTCCAGAGCTGCCATATTACATTATTTTAAAAATCTAGCCTTTACAACAAAACATATTTGGCATAAAGAGAAACTAAGTATGGACCATACACAGGAATAAAAGCCATGTGCTAATACCAGAAACGAAAGAAGGAACACCACCACAGATCCTATGGACGTGAAAAAGAAAACAAAGGAATACTGTCAACAACTCTCTTCCCACCAAGTTGATAACCTAGATGAAATGTCCCATTCCTTGAAAGACACAATTTGCCAAAACTCACATAAGAAGTAGTAGACAATGTGAATAGGTCTACATCTATTAAAGAAGTTGACAATAATAACTTTTTAAAACAAAAAAAAATTACAGGCAGGGGCAAGAGATACGGCCCTTTCTCCAAAGGTCATTTCTAGAAAAAATACTTTCCCATGGGCTGCCCACCGAGCCTGATGTTAGCCCCTCAGGACACATAATCAGGCTACACAAGGACAGACCTGAATGAGCCCATTGCACTTGATAAACTGAGATGGCCAAGGTCATGCACCCAGCTAGTTCCAAAGCTAGTTCCAACGCGGCCTCCCCTGCTCTACCCGCTGTCCAGGGTCTGTCTAGCTTGCTTACTTGCCTGGGCTTGGGGAGGAACAATGTTAAAATCAAAATCAACCTCTCAGAGTCTCACCGTCAAAGAAGATGTAGTTCACCAGGACCATGGCTGTCTGAGGTTCAAGGTCCTGAATTAAGTCTACAACCTTCCCTTTGGTCTCCTTCTCCACGTAGCTGTTGATCCTCTTCCGGGCGGTGGGGCTGTCGGAGAAATCCGTGGGGGAGACCTCCGACCCGTACAGCCGCTTGGCGTTGTCCAGGAAGCTCGTCTGCAGCTGCAGCTCCCTTTTGACGAAGAGGACGCTCCCCATCCTCAGGTCCAGGTCCTCGCTGGGGACGCCGAGCGCGTGGACCAGGTGCTGGAAGCCTTGCTGCACGGCGGACTCGGGCATGCGCGTGAGGTTGAACCCCAGGCTCTGGAGGAGCTGGCTCTTGGTGGCCGAGCGGGCCCCGAGGGAGAGCATGGCCAGGGAAGCAGAGACGCTCACGGGGGAGAAGAAGATGTTCTCACTCGGGGTCTTCAACACCAGCCTCCGGTACAGGCGGAAGGCGAAGTCGGTGTTGCTGGCGGCCACCTGGGAGGCAGGGGTGCTCCTCGCGGAGGGTGGGCGGGGGGCTCCTTTGCTGGGAGCTCCTTTGCTGGGGGGACTGGGTGGGGACACACAATACATCAGAGCCCAGAGGCTAATAACTAGGAAAACTTGATAAAAGGAAGATGCCATTTTGGAACGAAGTAAGCCTGCAAGAGAGGGAAGAACATTGAGGGGAGGTAAGCCGAGCGTCTGGCTCCTGAATCAGAGGCCATGCAACCCTCCACACCAGGAGCAATTGAATGGGGACAAGCAGGACAGTTAGCAGCTCCCAGAGGGGGTGGTGTGTGGGGGGGGGTGGGGGGGGTAGACTGCAGAATCAGCTGTGCAGCGTGTGGCTGGATTCCTGTCTCTGGAGCCCGCCGGAAGGTTGATGTGGAGCCTGCCTCAACCCCAATGGCATTTTCAAGGACTGTGCGGGCAGCTGCGTGCGTCATTATTGCTCTGCTCACCTGGAATGGCCGGAGGTGAGTAGAGCGCAGTATTGGAGCTCACTGGGTGCCGGTGCATGAACCTGAGCTGGCAGAGCCTGGGCCCGTGTCTGCCCAGGGAGGAGGGCAGTGAGGAGGGAGGACCACGGTGCGAAGCCCTGTAGATGAGCTGGGGTCTTGGGGAAGCCATACGGGAATGTGGGCCTGCAGGACCCCTGTGATGGGCTGGGGTCTGCTGTGCTGATGTGGATAGTAATGGCTGATCACAGCACTTGACCATGAGTGAGTGGACCAGGTGCCGACCCAGAGTCAGAGCCTAAGCAAGACCACGCATTTCCTCACAACCTCACAGCGTGCTGTGTCTGAGGAACAGCCTGTGCAGTCGCCTGTGCCCTGCGTCGCCTCCTCCAGCCCCACATCCCCAGCTGCAGAGGAGGGTGGCTCCGAGGAAAAGTGAGACAGTCTGTGTGATGCCCACAGTGGGCATGGGAGGTGGGAAGGGACAGGCCTCCCCTGGGTGTTCATAACTGTGAGCAGGGACGAGGTTGAAGGAAGAGACGGCCAGCGGTGCCCTGGGGCAGAGAAGTCCCTCGGGCCTGGGGTGGGGCATCACAGAGCACCTGTCCCCTCTCTGGGGAGGCGTGGTGGGAATGGGGGATCCCAGGGGCACCTGCTAACACCGGCTCTGCCTCCCAGAGCGTCCCCCTTGCCATCAGCAGACGTGGCCTTGCTGGAGGACATCTGGCTCCGTGCCCAGTCCTGCTGCGTGGGACGCCTGGGCTGGGGGTGGCGGGGCTCTGCCTGGACCAGTCGCCCTTCTGGGCTCAGCTGGTGAATGGCCTGGTCCTGTCCTCCTGTTGTGGCCTGGCCTCCGTGTGATCTCAGGCAAGTGGCTGATGCTCTCTGGGCCTCAGGGTGGTGGCCTGAAGGGGCTTCCTTCCTGGGCAGCCGGGGTTCCACAGCCGTGGGCTCAGAGGCAGGTCCTTACACTCCCGAGGTCATGCTCAGCCCAGACTCCAGGCAGTTCTCAACCCGCTTCCATACTCGGCCTCTCCCACCGAGCTCTGGCCTCCCAGGGCCACCCCTTCTGTCTCCCAGCATCCTCTCTCCCAGGGCTTGCCTGTGGCCTGAGGCTCTGCAATCAGGGTGACAGGGACACTTTGTCCTCCCTGTGCCCACCCCATCTGCACCCCTCCCTGCGGCTGCCACTCCTCGGGTCCACCTGCCATTGTCTCACCCGCTCAGTTCCTCCCTGGTCCAGTCACCCATCCGCCCTGCAGACAGGTGAGCTTTCCAGATGCAAACCTCATGCGTCACTCTCCCACTCGGATTCCTCCGTGGCTCCCACTGGCCTTGGGAGGGGCGCCCAGGCACCCGGCACATCAGCCCCTCTCCCTGGGCCCGAGTAGTCCCGCCTCACCCTCAGGCAGAGCGGATGCTGTTTCCTGGGAAGGCCGCATTTCGAGGTCCACCCGCCCCTGCTTTCATGGGCCTTCCTGTCCAGCTTGGGTATCAAAAGGCTTCACTTCATCCCAAACCCCTCCTCACCCGGGGCCTTGGTGGCTGCGACAATGGCAAGGCCCTCGGCAGGCAGTCTGGTCCACTGCGGTCGCCAAGCTCCAGTCTCCCTCTGCTGCTGCCATGGCCCCCATGCCCACTGCCCACTGCCTGTGGGCGGATCGCAGCCCTTTCCATGTCCTGAGCATGGGCTCCCCCCTTATGTGGGTGTGCACACCGACACCCGCCCCGCCACACACACACACACTCACACACCAGGTGGCCTTGCCTCTTACCCCCATTGAAGAGAGCCCCTCAGAAAAGGAACCTCCTCCACCAAGGACATACCCTACTTTCCCCAGCAATCCTCCCCCCTCCCCTCCCTCCACCACCCTTCTCCCCCCTCCCCTCCCACCACCAACCTTCCTCCTGGAACCAGAAGCAGCCCTCATCACCGCCTCAGGGCCCTTCACCTCTCTTGTCCGCATTTATTTATTTGTTTGTTTGTTTGTTTTATAGTTTAAAGTATCACAGATGTCTCCTTTTTCCCCCATCGACCTCTCTCCGGCCACTCCCACCCCCAGGACAAGCCCCCACCGCCCCAGTGTTTAATACTCCCCCCAACCAGCTCCCTGCAATGGATTTTAAAGTCTTGCCCATCAAGACAACCGCCAATGACACAGCAAAGAGCTCATTCCCTTCTCGCTACTGCCCCATCTTTTTTCTATTTTTAAGATTTCTTTTTAATTAATTTTTTTAGAGAGAGAGGAAGGGACAGGGAAAGAGAGAGAGAGAAACATCAATGTGAGAGTGAAACAGTGATCGCCTGTCTCCTGCACACCCCCTACCGGGGATCGAGCCTGCAACCCAGGCATCTGCCATGCCTGGGAATCGAAGCAGCAACCTTTTGGTGCCTGGGACAGCACCCAGCCAACTGAGCCACACCGGCCAGGGCAACTCCTGCCCTATCTTCATCCCCCCGTCACAGCCCAAATCTTCATGAGCTGCGTGGTCACGGCTGCCATGGCCTCGCCTCCCATGCACTCCCTGGCCCGCTCCACTCTGGGTTCTGAGTGCACAGAAATGGGCCCAGCCCATGGACGTGTGTAGGCTCCCGTCTTACTTGACTTCTCAGTAGCACTTGGCACTGGAGACCACCCTCAGCTGCTTTCCCAGCCCCCCCTTTGGCTCCATGACACTGTGCTCGCCTGGATCTCTCTCGGTTCCTCCCCTTGGTCACCTTTGCTGGTGTCTCCTCTCCTGCCAGGTCCTCACGGGCTCAGCACCCAGCGCTTGGTCGCACTCTTCTCATTTTAATCTCTCCTCTCTCAGCACCACCCACTGCTCTATAACTAAAAATGCAAATGACTTCTTTTAACCTCCAGCCCAGACCTTTGCTCTGAACTCCATATATGTCACCACTGACTTGATATCCCCTCCTGATGTTGCAAACAAACCTTAAGCTCAGAATCACCCAAACGGAACTCACCTACCCCAACACCACCTCGCAACAAAAGTTACCACTGACACCGCTTTCAGTATCTCCTTCCATGGCACCACCACTCACCACTCATCCGCACCCCTCCACCCCTCCTTCTTCCCATGTCAACACACGCCTCTCCCGGTGCCCCAGCAGCCTCTCCTCTCCTTCCCTAGCGTGGGCAGCGGGATCTCTCACTGACCTGCGTGGTCTGGCCTCCGTCGGCCCCTCTAACTTCATCACCCAACTCAAAGGCCCTTGCTCGGGGCTGGGCTGCTCTGCCCAGCCATTCTGCCCGTGTTTATGATCCTCACGTGATATTTGCAGTTCCTCCTCATGGAGTGTTCTTCCTTCCCCCTCCTCAAACGTTCCCCCAATTGATTTTTATTTATTGTTTAGGTCCTACCTCGTGTGAATTCCTCGAGAAGGCTCTCTTTGACCACCCAGGTAAGGAAAATTCCTTCTATTAAATGTTTTTTAGTACCATGCGCCTCAGTGAAACTCCACTGTCATAATCTCCCATTCATTTGTGTGACTGGAAACTTAATCAAGGTGGTTGCCTCTCTTGTTCTCCCTGTACATCGCTGTATGGCCAAGGCTCAGGGCTCAGGGCGTGTTTGATGAGTGAATGAATGAGTACGGGAATGTAAGTGAGTAATTTACCTCTGAGGGTTGATCTGACTGGAAATGAGCAAGAGAGACTCTTTCAAGGCCTCTTAGTGCTAATGAAGGTGATAGGTATGTACACATATGAAATTCGAGTTGACTTACACTTCTGGCCAAGACAGTAACTGCCTTTGGACGTTTAAATCATTAGAAAATTTTCTAAAACACTCGAGACACTGAAGAAAACAAGAAGAAACAATCAGACATTGGGCAGCACGGGCGGAGAAGGGAGATGCGCGGGGGACCCTGTGGATGCCCAGTTGCTGCCCAGGGCGCTTTTCTGTCCAGGGAAGGAGCTGAGGCGCATGGCAGGCTCCCTGGGCCCAGGAGACGGAGCGCATTGTCTGAGGAAGGGCATGAGCTTAAGACCAAACCGGAGCTGAGCTCTGCGCGCATAAACCCTCTGAGGCTAGCCCCCAAAATAAAAAATGAATCCCCGAAGCCCCCAAACCAAGACAAGGAACTACCGGATGTACGCGGAACAACCCCCAGAGTTCACATAACGTGGGGAGATACTTAGATTATGGTCAGCGGGGGTGAGGAGACCTCATTGAATACCTGGGGCATTCAGGACAGAGCCTACTTGCTGCCTCTTGATGTTAGGGCTGAACTGACTGGTTTAAAACTGCTCTGGCCCGGCTGGCGTGGCTCAGTGGTTGAGTGGTTGGAGTCACAGTTGAATTTGCAGTCTGGGCACAAGCTTGTGTTGTGGGCTTGATCCCCAGTAGGGGGTGTGTAGGAGGCAGCGGATCAGTGATGCTCATCATTGATGTTTCTATCTCTCCCTTCTCCCTTCCTCTCTGAAATCAATAAAAACACATTTAATTTAAAAAAGCTACTCTAGTCTGGCTGGTGTGGCTCAGTGGTTGAACGCCGACCTATGAACCAGGAGGTCATGGTTCGATTCCCAGTCAGGACACATGCCCGGGTTGCAGGCTCGATACCCAGTGGGGGGGCGTGCAGGAGGCAGCCAATTCATGATTCTCTCTCCTCGTGGATATTTGAAGTGGGCGGCAAGGGCAGAGCAGCTCCCCAGGACTCCCCCCGCCCCTCTCCCTTCCTCTCTGAAATCAATAAAAATATTTTTTAAAAAATAAATTAAAAAGTTACTCTAGATCAGTGATGGCGAACCTTTTGAGCTCGGCGTGTCAGCATTTTGAAAAACCCTAACTTAACTCTGGTGCCATGTCACATATGAAAATTTTTTGATATTTGCAACCATAGTAAAACAAAGATTTATATTTTTGATATTTTTGATATTTATTTTATGTATTTAACAAAGAAAAATCAACGAAAAAAATGAGTTCGCGTGTCACCTCTGACACGCGTGTCATAGGTTCGCCATCACTGCTCTAGATACACTGACAAGGCTTGAAAACATGCAAGTACCTGATAATTAGTTGACTGTCAAAACAGGTGTCAACACACTATAAAGAAAGGTTAAAAAATCCAGACCAAAAAAGGGGAATGTCACAATGACCAGCATTCAATACAAAATTGCTAGATGTTTTAATAAATATAAAAATGTGATCCCAGACCAGATGGAAAAATCAGTCAATAGAAATAGACCCAGCTATAGCTGGGATTATGAAATTAACAGGCAAGAACTGTAAAACATCTACTTAAAATATGCTTAAGTAAAGAACACTGTAATATCATGTGAGAAAAGTCAAAACTATGAAAAAGCATCAAATCAAACTTTCAGAGATGAAAAATTCAATATCCAAAATGAAAACTCACTGGCTAGGTTTAAGAGAAAAGGTGTAGAAGAAAAGATCAGTGAGCTTGAAGACATAGCCATAGGAACTATCTATGGAGAGAGTGAACTGGGGGGAAAAAAATAATAGCAGAGCCCCAGCAGCCTGCGGGACAAAAGCAGGAAGTCTACCGTGGGCAGTTGGCGTTCTAGGCTAAAAGGGGCCAAGGAGACCAGAGAAACTTTTGAAGAAATAACGGCCAGAAGCATGTGTAACTCACTCTGTGTAAACTAATCTAATAAAGAAGACCAAACACAATAAAAGGGAATGAATGTGGCCCTGCCCACCCCCCCTTGTTGGATCTCACATGATTCCATCTCTAGATGGCCCTCCCCACTCACCCACCTGACAGGCCTTTCCATCCTGCAGCTCCTTCTGCATCGCCCGTTCCAGAGACTTCCCGAGTCCCACAGGAAGCCCGCCCTCCCCGGAGCAGACCACTCCTGAGCGCCCACTGCAGTTTACCTGCCCGTGTGTCTGTCCCCGGTCAGATCGCCTGGACCTTGTGTGACTTCCTCTAGAGCAGGGACTGTGATCAGCGAGTGACGGGACGAGGGAGCAGAATGCCGGGCGGGTGTGGGAGGACGCGGGAACCCTGAGGGCCAGGCTCTGTTGAGTCACCCACCCCCGGTACTTGAAGCAGTTGGCAGTCTGAATGAGTTTAGGGTTTCCCAAGCTTGGTTAATTGTCCAGAGAAACTGGTCTCATTAAAGTGCAGATTCCCAGGCCCCACCAAGAGCTACTGAGTCACTTTCCAGGGAAAGACCAAAAGACTTGGGAGTGAGGGGACCTGGGTCTTCCTGCCCCCCAAGCTCTGCCCTTGCCCCCCCCCCCCCCCGAGAGCAGCTCCCCAGGACTCCCCCCAGCTCGGAGCTCCTGTTCCTGGGACCTCAGGGCCTCCCGGAAAGGGAAGGCCGCCTCTCCAATTGATCGGACCCACCCAGCTCAATTGATTGGCACAGCGGGAGCAGGTGCAGACCCCGGAGCCTCATCTCAGGCCTGTTTCTCAGAACCTCTCCGCCAGGGCAGCCCTGGCTAGTCGCCGCTTTTCCTGACTCTGGAATCCCCTGCCTGCCTCACACACTTTAATGCTTCTGTCCCACTGCTGGATTGTGGAGATCTTCATATCACTTTTAAAACCTGGCTACATCTTCATATTTTTCTCTTTTAAATTATTTTAAAATTTCACCTATATTTGCTGTTGATTGCGGAGCAGATTCGGTGAGATTAAGTGTCTTAACTAATCTCACAAACCAAACCCTGGGCAGAGCGGGGCTGAGGCCTCCCAGCGACTCCAGCCCCTCCGAGGCCCGGCCGCAGTCCGCACAGGAAACACCACGGCATGCAGCGCCGTGGCTTGAGCCCAGGACAGACGGAGGGTGCTAGTGAGAACAACTGCTGAAATCCAAATACAGTTTATTTTTTTAATTATTTATTTCTCCGTTACAGTTGACATTCCATTTAACAAAGCAGAGCAGGCCTCGGCCCCGGCTGCAGCGGTGACAGTCTCAGTGGAATTTAATCAGAGGTTTGTTTTGTGTGTGTTTTTACAGTTGACTTCTCTTTGTGGCAAGTTGTCTGGGTTTTGATACTAATTTTTCAGTTTAAACACATTTCTTTTGTTTTTCTAAAGCTGATTTAAAGGTCAACCTTGAGCAGATAATAGTGCAGAATCGACGAGGCTTCTGCCTCGGCCGTGGGAACCGTCCAGGAATGAGTGAAACCTGGGAAACGAGCAGCAGCTGAGAGCGTGTTTCCCAAAGAGAAAGGTGCCTTGGCCTTGCTCCCCTGGCTGGGCCCGGCTGGGACGAAGCTGGCAGCTTGGGAACGCTCCCCGGGCTGGGCCCGGATGGGACGAAGCTGACAGCCTGGGAACGCTCCCCGGGCTGGGCCCGGATGGGATGAAGCTGACAGCCTGGGAACGCTCCCAGGCTGGGTCCGGATGGGACGAAGCCAGCCACGTGACCCCGAGCTCTCCCTGGGCTTTTCCCTGCCGGGCACACCACCTGGCACGTAGTAGATGCTCAGTAAACACCCGGTGACTCAGTGGGCGCATGGAAAGATAAACATGGAGGTGACACTTTGGCGCCAGCTGACTCCTGTCAGATGGGCCTTTGAACCCTGGCTTCCTGGCATTGGGCACTTCCATTCTTGGTTGGGGCTGAGCCCCTCCTGTCATCAAGAGCACCCCTGAGTGGCATCTCCTGGGCAGAGGCTCCAGGGCCCCGTCATGCAGCAGAGCAGAATCACAAAGCTCATTGTCTCAGCAGAGAGTGCCACTCCCAGGGAGGCCGACCTGCCCACCGCAGCCCCGCCAGCGCCTCTAGTCTCCCTGACCTGCTCCACTTAATGTTCCGATTCGTTTATGGGCCCTGTGGCCTACCATCTGCCCACAGCGTCCACAAGAACAGGAGCTCTGTACATGCTGTTCACGGCACAGGGTGACACTCAGCAAATATTTGCTGGATGAATGGACAAGTGTCCCAGCTCTGTGCTGCTTCACTGTGTGACCACAGGCGCATCACGTGTCTTCCCGAGCCTCACTTTCCTCATCCGCCGAATGGGCTGGTCACTAACTGGAAGGTCCGGCCGGGCGCGGGTTGGAGAACGCACCTCCACAGGCTCGGCTGGGAGAGGCACTCAGTGAGCCGGTGACGAGAAGCCAGGATCCACTCATTCCTGCTGGTCGGTCAGTCCACAAGCATGTGGCCCGAAGGCTTCATGGAAGGAGAAGGGTGAGTGACACCTGAGGGGAACGGGTGGTGTGGGAGAGCGGGGAGCGAGCAGAGCATCCGGTGGGGTGGAGGGTGGCCTGAGCAGAAGCGGGAGGCGGCTACACAGCGGGTGCGCCTTGCGGACTGGGGTGAAGAGCAGGCCTAGCTTCCCTCCCAGAGCAGAGCCGAGGTCTGGAGGGGCTGGCGGGCTGGGACATGGGGCTTGCAGCTCAGTCTTCCCTCACCACGACATGCACTGGGCACTGGGGACACAGGGAGCCCAGCCTCAGTCCGAGGGACCCTGACAGCAGACGAGTTTGCCTCGGTCACCCTCCAACTAACACCTGCAGCAGCTGTCCTGGGTCTCCCATGAGGCCTGCAGTCTCCTGTGGCCCACAGGCCCGAGCACCTCCCCGGCTCCCACCCCCTCCTGCCTCAGTCTGTTGCTCTGGCAACATGAATCTCATTTCACGTCACTGTCCATGCCACCTTCACACCCCAGGGCCTTTGCACATGCCGTTCCCTCTACTTTTGGTAGAGTCTCCCTCTGTCCCACCCAACTCCCCCCCCCCCTTTTTTTTCTTTCTCAGAATGAAAGTACGGCTGTGAAGTAGGAATTCAGCAAAAAAATATTTAAGATGTGCAGTAGTCGCCTTTTGAATAAAGTTAGTTTAAAAGGAAGATGAATAAACCGCTAGAGCTTGGACTCAATTTCTATTTGAAAGACAACCAGTACTTTAGGTATTTATTAAATCACAGCACTCCTCTGCCGCCGGGGGGTGGGAGGGGGAGAGAAGGGTGTAGGGGGAGGGATTACTGCCAGCCTGGAGGGAGGAGGAGGGGGGAAGGCAGGGGGGTCTAATCCCAGGTGTGAAGGCAGGGAGGGGCGTGCTTGGAGCTCATGAGGGGGTGGGAGCGGGTGCCGGTGAACCTGTGGTCGCAGCCCGGGGGGAGGAAGCGTTGTCAGCCCTGGGCCACGGGCTCTGCGCAGACTGCACCCCTCCTTACGTGCCGGTGGGGTTAGTGATCTTCCCCATGAAGAGCATGGTCGGCGTGAGGTTCTCTGCAATCATCAGCAGAAAGGCTCTGTTCAGCTTGAAGGTTAGCGGCCTCTCCATGGGCAGCGTCTGCATGCCGGAGCCCGCGGCCCCCTCTGCGCCCTTCTCGTCAATCTTCAGCTTGGCCTTGTGCACCGCCTGTGGGGACCGGAAGCGAGGTCAGTGTTGCCACACGACTCGGAGACCCAGGTGAGCCAAGGACAGCGGAGGCTCAGAGGGAGAGGCCGCAACCGAAGTTGCTCAGCTCAGCAGTCACCGCTGGTGCTGCCTCCCAAACTCCCGCTGTCACCTGTCACACTAAAGGGTACTCAGCAAGGAGGTGCAGCGTGAGGGCAACCAGGCGGGGGGAGCATCCCTGTGGGGCCGGGGTGGGGGCTGAGGGGGTGCTGTCCTTCCTGGGGATTACAGGGAAGCCAGTGCTGTGATGGCAGACAGTGTCTTTGAGCCTCAGCTCCATGGACGGGAGGTGGTGCCCTGCCTGAGGCCTCTGGCCCCTCACTCTCCTCTGCCCACCCGGTGGGTGGCTGGTGGGTGGTTACGAGGGAGCCAGATGCCAGGCCGGCTGTTGGACATGTCTGGGACCCTACATCCATCCCAGGACATCAGCACCTGAGACCAGGCGATCGACACTGGGAAACGGATGGGTTTCTGTGAAACGCTGACACATTTCATTCCATTTCACAGAAGCCGAACCGCTCCCAGCGGGCCAGGAGCTGTGCCCACACAGGCTCGGCTGTGGGCTCCCCCGCTGCGGAAGGACACGGCGCTGGACTCCGTGAGGCCTGCAGGAGGGGTGGCTGGTGCGACCCTTTCTAAGATGTCTGCTCAGGGAAGTTTAAGGTGAGAAGACTCTATTAGCTCTTTTTCTTCCTTTTGCAAACTGGAAAGTAACCCTGAGTTGGAGCTGGTCGCCAGCTCAGCATGGCAATTCGGATGCCTCCCCGATGGACCTGACCTTCACACTGAGCACCAGACAGCCCCCACCCCCACCAGCCTTGCGCCATGTGCTCCACTCCTGGAAGCTCCCCCCCCCCCCACCCCCGACTTCTGCATGTTGAAATCTTTCCCCCCTCAGTTCCCTTTTAACCCAATAGAAGGATTGCTAGATAAAATACAGGCCATCCAGTTACATTTTACTTTTAGATAAATGATGGAGTTTTTGTGTAAGTATATCCCATGTACTATCTGGGACATACTTACACTAAAAAAAAAAAAAAATCGTCACTTATCTGAAATTTAAACTTTCCTTTGTGCCTGTATTTCATCTTCTAAATCTGGGGACCCTACCCCAAGTGTGCCTCTCTGCTTGCTCCCGACAGGCAGGTGCTCAGCCTGCTGGAGGCCACAGGCCCTTTGCTTGCTCATCTCTTAATCATGCAGACCATGTGCACGACCTACTCCCATCAGGCCGGTAACGCCTTTGAGTGAGGGTCCGGCTCAGACCCAGACCCGTTCTAAGGCCTCATCAGTGTTCCAGGCCTTGAGCAAGTGTTTGTTGCACTGAATCGACTTCCAGAACAGCACCGGGAGTGGGTGCTCATTTCACAGCCTGAAAGCATGAGGCTGGGGAGGGTCGAGATCCCCCGGGAGCACATGGGCTGGAGTCGAACCCGGCCTGACCGTGGGTGGCTTTCCGGCTTGTTCGGCGGCTGGGCAGGGGGCTCGGTGAAGGATGGGGGCCTGTGCCCCAGGGGCGATGCCTAGGCCAGGCAGGCTTACCTCACCCACTTTCAGGCTTCGATTAGGGACTATCCTGATGAGATCGCCATGTTCCTGGAAGATCTTGGTGATGCCCAGGTGGGAGAGGGTCTTCTTTAGGTCGTAGGTGCCAGTGATGGAGAACCTGGGCAAGGACACGTCCACAACCCTGGGGAGCGTGAGGTGACAACGTGAGGGCAGGCCCCAGGGTAGGGGGTGAGCGAGACATTCCTCCCAGACGTGGAAGCTCAGGCTGTTTCCTACCCACAGAATGAGGAGGGTCTCTCAACCCTTCACATGCCCAGCCCCGAGCTGCCCCGACCCGGCAGGCCTGACACCAGCGGCAGCGAGGCCTGAGCTCCCAGCAGGCAGCACCGGTCACAGCCACTCGGAGCTCATGCCTCACTCTCTAAGCCACCGTGCGACCATGATGGTGCCCATGGCACCCAGGGCAGTGAGCGCTCATGCGGTGCTCGGAGGCGCTCGGCAGTCAGTGACCAGCGCGTGCTCACCCCAGCCCTGGAGTTAGCAGCTGCACATCCTCTGAGGGTGGGCCTTGGGTTCCTGTCCTCGGGCCCTGAACCCCATTTCTGCTTGCCTCTCCAAGAACCCAGGTCGCCTTGGTCTCCTTCCTCTCCGCACCCTCATAAATGGTGTTGACTTGACCATTCTCAGGAGCAGAGCCCCTGCTGTAATAACCCCCGTCCTAAAAAACAAAACTTCTCTGCTGGGGCCTGGCTGGTGTGGCTCAGTTAGTTGAGCATCATCGCATGCACCGAGGGGTTGCTGGTTTGATTCCCAGTTGGGGCACATGCCCAGATTGCAGGCTCAGTCCCCAGGAAGGGGTGCGGCAGGAGGCAGCCGATTGATGTTTCTCTCTTGCATCAGTGTTTCTCTCTCTCTCTCTCTCTCTCTCTCTCTCTCTCTCTCTCTCTCTCTCAAATCAAGAAAAACATATTGAAAAGAAAACATCTCCTGTGGCTCTGAGTCACCTCTCCAGCTTCCAGGCCACATCTTTTCTTTCATTCACAGCAGAAGTTGTACCTACCACTTCCTCCACGTCCTCTCATCATCGCCCCAGCCCACTCTAATCAGGCGTGTCCTCCACATGCTACCAAAGCAGCTCTTCCCAGAGTTGCTGCTGACCTCCGCTTGCTGGGTCCAACAGCGAGCTCTCAGGGGCCAGCACTAGACAGCTGATCCAGCTTTCCAGCTTTTTAAAAAATATGTTTTTATTGATTCAGAGAGAGGAAGGGAGGGATAGGAACATCAATGATGACAGAGAACCATTGATCAGCTGTCTCCTGCAGGCCCCACACTGGGGATTGAGCCTGTAACCCAGTCATATGCCCTGACCGGGAATCAAACCCTGACTTCCTGGTTCATAGGTCGATGCTCAACCACTGAGCCACGCCGGCTGGGCCATCTTTCCATCTCGAAGCACTCCAACCCGAGCCCACGCCCTCCAGCTCTCTCCTCCCTTCAGCAGCCACCCCCTCTCGCCTTTGGCTGCCTCCACCCTGTCACCTGTCGCATTGCTGTGATGCTCAAGTCTCAGCCCTCGGTCTCCTTTTTTCTCTCTTCTCCTTCCCTGGGGATCTCCTGCATTGTCATCGCTTTAAATGCCAGAGACAGGCTCAATGACTCCCAAACTTACCTTCCCCTCCATCCAGTCATTCAGTATCTATTAAGTGCCTGCTGGGTACCAGCTGCTGTTCCCATTGCTGAGGTACATCTATGAGAGGAACAGGCAAAACCCATGCCCCCGGACTTGTTCTCTCACAGGAAGACAGGCAATGAAATGAGCAGAGGAGAAAGGAGACATATGCACTACTCTCTGTAATACTTTAAACCAGGGGTCCTCAAACTTTTTAAACGGGGCCAGTTCACTGTCCCTCAGACCGTTGGAGGGCCGGACTATAGTTTTAAAAAAAGAACTATGAACAAATTCCTATGCACACTGCACATATCTTATTTTGAAGTAAAAAAAACAAAACGGGAACAAATACAATATTTGTATTTGCATGTGGCCCGCGGGCCGTAGTTTGAGGACCCCTGCTTTAAACAATAACATTTAAAAACAAGCCAACGTGGCAGAGATGCGGACAGGCAGCCTGCGTATAAGAAGGCAGGATGTGATAGGGAAAACACAGATGAACTCACAGGAGCCAGGAATGCTGGAGCAAAGGGCAGGTTTGGGCACTGCATGGAGGCAAAGGAGGCAAGTTGGTTTTGTTTTTTTTCTGGGTGAAATGAAGATCGGCCAGAGGGTTCCGAACAGGGAAGTAACGTGGTCTTGCTGAGGGTTTAAAAGGATCATTTCGTCAGCTCTGTTAGGAATATCCTCTTGATGGTGAAGGGCAGGGCCCAGAGGTGATGCTGGGAGACCATTTGGAAGATGTTCGGGTCCTAGAAGTGGGAAGGATCAGGCTCCAGATATATTTCAAATGGGGCTGACGGGGTCCCTGGCAGACTGAGGGGCCAGGGGAGAGGAAGTGGTCAAGGAGGACCCCAAGGTTTTAAACTTGAGCAACTAAGAGGATGGAGTCACCACCGAGGAGACAGAAGCTGGAGGAGGTTCCCTAAGGGGAGATGGGGATGTTCCTTCTGGACACGTTGGGACTGAGATGTCTCAGGCATCCAGGGAGGTCCTGGGTGAGCAGACGGATGTGTGACCCTGGAGACAGGGATAGGGTAAGAGCCCAGTCACCTGGGAGAGAAGAAGTAGAGAGAGTAGGCGGAAAAGCAAGGAGGAGGGAAGGGAGGAGGACGGAAGAAGCTGCATACACCAGACCCCCTTTACCTCCGCACGATTAACTTCTTCCATCTGTCAAAAGTGTCCAGCTTCAGGGCCTCCTCCACCCGCCGCATGTTGCCCTTGTCGGGAAGAACGAAGGTGGCCGTGATGTTGTGGAAGTAGGGCATCTCCAGGACGGTGCAGCCGAGCTGCTCGTCATAGCCCATGGCATACATGCCCCCGTGGAACATCATGGGCACCTTCACGGGCCTGTTTTCATCCAGAAAGAAGTCTTCCTCTTTAGTTGATTTTGGGTCAAACTCGTGTAGCCACCTGGCTTCAGATTGAAGGAGGACAAAGCGGTGTGAGTGTCCTGAAGGAGAAGGGACTGGACCCCGATAAGCACTGGTCTCTGTCCTCATGCTGAAGTTCAGGGAACGGGTTTGGAGGCTCTGGGATATCAGGACTTGTCCTCAGGAGTCCCTGTTCTCATGACATGCCCTCAAGACTTCCGGTGAGGTGGGCTGGGAGTTGACTACCGGTTCCCATAGAAGCCAGGCCTGGGGCTGCTGAGCCAAGAGGAGAGCTTCCGGCAGCCCTAAGCCCAGGTTACCCCTGAGGGTGAGAAAGGCTATGGACTGTGTCCCAGCAAAGGGGACTAGATTATACTGAGTGGGGTGATCTGGGTCTGAAGTGAGTGACAATGCCCAGCTTTATTCTAAGTCAGCCCTGGGGTTGCTGCTCTCACACGGGACTGAGCACAGTGATGGAACGTCTGCCCTTGGGAGCCTGCTGAAGAGAGTGAACTCCCAGAGCTGGGTGTTTGGACCCTCCTTTTCTATCCTGAGGATTCTTTGATGCTGTTGGGCATAAACCCAGACCTGGGTCTTTGCACTACCTTCAAAGACCCACCGTTCAAATTCTCACTTCTGTTCTACATGGATAACCTTGGGCAGGTGTCTTACCCTCCCTGGGCTTCAGTGTCCTTCTATGGAAAGGGAATATTGATGGAGACCTCCTAGGGCTGCTGAGAGCCTGGGGAAAGGTTGCACAGCGTAGTGACTGTGTATAGTAAGTGTTGAGTGAATGCTAGTCATCATCTGCATCATCATCACCATGGTCCTTGTAATCTAGGGGATGCAGGGACTAAAGGAATTTCCAGATTCCCCTTTCTTCCTCTGCTTTGGGAAGACTGAGATTTCAGTCTGCCATTTTCACTCCCTCTCCACTCCCCCACTATTGCCACTCATCTCCCTGTGGATTTTGGGAGAATTGAACTTCCATGTTCAGAACCATCTGCTGACAGCCCAGCAGTCATCTTGTGTGGCCTCAGGGCTGTTGGCCTCTGATTCTTAACTATGTTGGCCAACCTTTGTGTGAATGTGTAGGTGTGTATGGTGGGCGGGATGATGCTTGGATTTGGGAATATTCTTCCACCTTCATTTTCACTCTTACCCTGAGACTTGAGAATCTACAGGGTTTGATAGGAGATCAAAGCAACCACCAAAGTGGTCATCATCACCATCACCAACAACACGATCACCATCCCAGGCATCTACTTAGAATGATGGAAAGTGCACATCTCCTGGGCCAAGAGAAGTGGGTTTGAGTTCTCACTTCCATTGACTGGCTTTGTAACTGAGTAAGTCAACTAATGTCTCTCTAAATTTCACTTTCCTTTTCTAAGAAATGAGGAAAAGAATGTCACTGCAACCTCTGTAACCAGTGTTGTGTTAGGATAATCAGTAATGATGAAAAGCGCACATGGAGAGTATTTAGACTTCACAGAGTTCATTGTGCATACATTTTTGCTTCGAATACCCATGACTGCCCTATGAGTTATGTAGCAAGGTACTCATTTTGCAGATAGGAAAAGTGAGCCTTTGAGAGATTAATCACTTATGAATTCAAGGTCACAGAGCAAGCAGGTGGCCAACCCTGGTTTTCAATCCAAGTCTACTGGTCATGTTCTCTTTTCCATGCCAAGGTGTCCCTAGCCTTACCTCGAAAGTAAAGACAGTTGACAAGAAGCATCACAGTGCCAGGATCTATATCCTTGACCAGGTTATTGATTTTCCCCTGGGTTTTCTGACTGACATAGTCATTGATCTGCTTCTGAGCATTTTTGATGTCCTGGAAGTTGGTGGGGATGCTGTCTGCATTGTACAGGTTCTTAGCGTCTGCCATAAACCTCTTCTCTGGCCGCAGCTTCCGGTCCAGGAACAAGGTATTCTCGAGGCTCAGCTGGAGGCCCTCGGTCTTCTGGTTCAGCCTCTGGATAAGGTAATGGAAACCCTCATGAAGGTCTTTCTCTGGCATATTCCTGAAGTTGAGGCCCTGCTGGATCTCAGCCAGCGTGGAGTTCTGGGCACCCAGACTCAGCATGGCGAAGGCGGTGGAGATGCTCATGGGGGAGAAGAAGATGTTCTTGCTGGGGCCAGTGGAGGCCATCCTCTTGTACAGCTCGAAGCCGAAGCCCACGTTCCGCCTGGCGAGCTGCTGGGCTGCCCTCCTGCCCTGCTGCTCTTGGTCCCGGCTCACGGCGCCATGATTCTTTGGGGAAAAGCTGGGCTCCCGAAGACCTTCTACAGTGAGGAAGCCAGCCAGCAGCAGGCCCAGGCCCAGCGTGAAGTTCATCTTCCTCGGAGACTGTCCTGTGGAGGAGTAGACCTGCGGTTAGTGGGGAAAAGAACAAAAGAGCCCCACTGCCCCTATCTTACCCGCGAGGAGGACATGAGAGAAGCAGTGCAGTGCCTCGTGCGTGCTGTGCGCAGCGGTTTATCAGCGCGTTGGCGTCCATTATAGCATTTCACCCAGACCGTCGCCCCAGGACAAGAAAGGATTGTCCTCCTTCATAACTGCGAGGCCTGACCAGAGGAAACAGCTCTTGTTTGTGTCCCCATCTTCCCCATCGTAGGGTGACAGAATCTCAATTCCTTTGAGGAACTGCCCCCTCTACTCCACTGGGTGACAAGAAGGAAATGCCACAGCGTGGCCACGTGACCCCGGTGAGGCCACCATAGTACTTCACCTCCTGCCACACTGATTGGTAAAGAAATGTGAGTGTTTCCCAAATCAGATCAGTCAGTGTCTTCCCCTGGGAATGTACAGGCGCCTTCACTCTGAGGGTCTGGCTTAATGATGCAGCCCTAGAGCCTAATGTGGCCCTGGCTTCCGTGTGTAGAAGGAGAGAAGAGAGAGCGCGAGAGAAATGGGGAGAAATACTTGGTGACATCTTTGGAGTCCCTGGATCAAGCTTTACCTAAAGACCAACAACCTCTAATTTCCCAAGTTATGAGCCAATAAATTTCCTTTTGAGGGTTGGCTGCTATGAGTTGGATTTTTTCCCTTACAACCAAAAGAGTATTGACTAATTTGTAGAAGTCCAGCGCTTGGTCTGGGATCCCCTGTAAGTGGGGACTATGCACTCCAGAACCCAGGTCTCTATCAGACCTTCTTCCCTGTATTGTTCCCGGGAAGAGAAGGGGCAGCGTGATGAAGAGGACAAGTCCTGGTGGCTGCAGGACTGCTGCTCCTTTCACCACCTCTCAGCGTGGACATCTCCCCACAGGGCTGTGAGCTTCGGGGGGACATGCTTTTCATGTTTTATTCTCCCTTCACCGTGAGCTCTCATGCTGCATAGAGCTGCCAAAAGCCCGGTCATCCCCAAAGCTTGCTGACTTCTCTAGTTGGCCATGCTGCTATCAGTGATCTTTACACCAACTTGTACGTCAGCTAAAGGCAGATTTCTTTGCTTGGTCCTCTGTTCTCTCTATGTTTTCTTTCCTCAAATTTATATCTTCCTGGATCTGAGCTGGTGGGGAAGAGCGAAGGCCATCTGTGCTGTGTTGGCGTGAGCTCCTGAGAAGCAGAACTGAGATGAGGAGTCAAGCGTGCGTTACTTATTGAGCGCGTGCTCTTAGGAGGAGTGGGAAGTGAGGGGAGCAGGTCAGGAAAGGGACGGAGCCAGGAGGATGTGGCTGCTACAGGTAACATCCAGCCTTGACCTGATCCACAGGGGCAGGCCCTGGAGCCAAAGCACATGGCGACATTGCGCCCATGAGGCAGGGTTCTGGCTTTTCAGAGGGGATCCGTCCGTCAGTGGCTGTGTCTGCCCCAGGGTGCAAGGGCTGGGGTGTCACTTGCTATCAGACAAGGGCAGTTTTCTGGAGTGGGGAGGGCAACAGTGAGCGGGCAGCGGCCCACCTCAGCACCACAGCCTAGGGGAATGGGCCCAGCACCGGCAGGTCCCCCAAAGCTACGTGGAGGGGCTTCTTTCTATTGACTGAATGCGGGAGCACCATTTCCCCAAGTGGGTTGTGCCCCAAACCCTCTACGCCGGGTACTGTGGACGGAGCCATCATCAGAGCAAAATTGGTCTTCAAGAGGCTCGTGGTGGAGTAAGAGCATGCTAGCGCATATACTCGCCGTGCCCACACCCCCTCCCTCAGGCAGCCCAGCGCCCGGGGACAGAGGACCGTCCCCAGCCCGAAGGGGCGCTGGTTGGGTGACCACAATTCCCCTCTAGTGACTGGTCAGGAGTTGGCCCGGATGCAGTCAGCCCACTGAGTTCCACCCTGACCGGATGGGGCGGGGGGGGGGTGGCGGGGTGAATCGCAGGCTCTTTGCTGAGATGTTAGGACGCTGCCCTGTTCCAGCCTCTGGTGTCCTGGGAAGGAAGGTGTAGACGCCAGGGGCTTCCATAGCCATGTGCCCGAGGAGAGAGTGACCTGGGACAGAGCCAGAATATAAAGAGGGTGCACGTCAGGGCTCCGCAGAGACCCTGGAGCTGGGCCACCCTGAGCCCCTGCCGCTAGCTTCCAGTGACGCTGGCGTGAGTTACGTGGTCAGTTACTGAAGCCAAAAGCATCCTGACAAATACAAGTCTTTATTGATTTTTGGAGAGAAAGGGGAAGAGAGAGAAAGAAAATCAATCAATTGCCTCCCACACGCACCCCGACCAGCCATCAAACCCACAACCAGGGCATGTGCCCTGACCGGGAATCAAACCAGCGACCTTTCAGTGCATTGGATGATGCTCAACCCATTGAGCCACTTGGTATATGCACCAGGAAATCAGGAGTCCCAGCCCTGACCGTACGCCTATTGCTGTGTGACACTGGGGAGAACTCCCCCCCCCCCCCCCCCCCAGAGCCTGGTGATGTCTAAGCACCCTTCTCTCCCAATGACATACTTTTTCAGTAAAAATTAAAAATAGCTGGTGATGAACAAAGGCTCAGAGATGGTCTGGGAATAGATTAGAGAAGAGAAGATCAGTAACCCCCAGGGGTGTTTCAGAAAGGAACAGACATAGAAGATGGGGTGGCTTCGGTCTCAGGTGCGTGGGCTGGGCTGGGGAGGAGTCGGCTGGGTTGGGATGGAGCTTCACGTTCTCGGGGTGGGTGGCCCTCCGTGGGCACCACTCCCAGAGCCCAGGGTGGAGGGGATCAGACATCCGTGAGGAGCTCCGAGGGCACCCTCGCGGGGGCTCACCAGCCTCGGAGCCCCTGCCAGGCCTGGCCCGGCCCGGAGCCGAGAGGAAACTGCTCGGAGCTCCATCCAGGAGCACTTTCAGGCGCAGACACCCACATGGTTTGCAGCAATGCCCAGGCGGACCGCCCCCCCCCCCCCGAATTTCAGGAACAGGAACTGATTATGGAAGTAGGAGCCTGCACGTTGGTCTTCTCCGGCTTAGGGTCTGGAGGCTGGCAGGCAGCCTCCTTGCCCTCCAGAGCTTCAAACTGTCATCTCCTAGATGGCGGGGGCGGGGGGTAGGGGGGACGACGACTTTGGCCTCCTCCCCCTCGATGCTGCTCCACAGCTCCCAGCCCTGGGACACAGTCTGCACCTGCCAGGTCTCAGCTGCCCCCACCTCTAAGCATTGGATCTGAGCACCGGCCTCCTGCCCAGGCCCCCGTGTGCCCACAGCCTGGCCTTCCCATCCGTCATCACAGGCCCTCCACTGACCCAAACGTGTCAGATGGGTGGGTACCCGTCCCAGATGCCCGAGGCTCGTTTTTGTTTATTCCATCAATTAAAATAGCTGAGCGGCTGGTTATTTCCCAAGAGATGGATAGACACCCAAGTTGAGCAACTCTCTCTCGGTTTGTATTTTGGAGGGTGTGGGTGGGTGGGAAGGTGAGGGGGCCGGCCTGTCTCTAGATACAGTAAGTAAACAAAGTGAAGGAGAAAACACAGAAACCAAGGCCGTGGCAGGACTGCAGTTCTGACTCTCAGGCCCAGGCTCCTCCCCGGGACCCGGGGGCATGACTTCCTTCCCGTCTGGAAAGAAAAGAACACGGGCTCAGGAGGCACTCCTCCTGCGGACAGCTCCAAGCCAGCGCGCCCCGCAAACCCGGAGCCGGGCCTGAGCTCCGTGCCCCGTCTGCGCAGGAGGGCTTGCCCTCCAGAGGGCTCTCAGGGGGGCAGCTCCCGATGAGCTTAGCAAGTGGGATCCGCCAATCCAAGCCCCGAAGGGGTGGGGACAGTGAGATGTGGTAGCACTTTTAACAACAGTGACTCTGATGTTAGGAAGCACTTGCAGCATGGAACAGACTGGCATACCTTGGGGGCGGGGGATGAGGAGCGATAAACCAAAGAACTCATCTACTTATATGCACAGCCATGGACACGGGCAGTCGGGTGGTGACCTGGAAGGGGTGGGGAAGGAGCTGGGAAGGAGGGGGAGGGGAGGGAAATTGGGATACATCTGTAATAGTATCAACAATAATGTATATATATTTTTAAAAAGCCCTTTCACACTCGTCATCGCCAGAAGCCTGCGGAGAACCCACACCACACGCGGAGCGCACGGGACACAGGTGGTCAGGCCGAGCGGCTCAGAGCCTCCTCCTCAGCGAGCAGGGACCGCGCAGCCCGCCCGCCCCTCCGGGACAGCCCCGCCATGAGGCTGACGGGCAGGAAAGGTTACGTGTGTCCGTCCTCACGAGCCAATGAGACTGCGAGTTCAGGATGCTGCGGACGCGTTCCCATCCTGTGAGCCTCGTGAGCCATCTGCCAGCTGGAGAGCCGCTCACTGCCGGGCCCTTTCCTGCCCCGGCTGGACGTAGGCCTCCTGCCCCAAAAGGCCCCGGCCCTCGGAGACCAGCCCTGCCCCGTCCTTCCCGGAGTTCCCGGAGCGTAAGCACGTGGGTGACCTAACTGCCTTTACCCGCGTGACGCCCGGTCCTCCCCAGCGACGTGCACTGGCCTCGGAGACCCGCAGGAAGCCCTGGGCTGGAGACCTCGGCGTGTCTGTGGTCCGAAATTCTAAGGCATCGACGTTGTTTTAAGCGGAGATCACGCTAGACATTAAGTGGTTATTACTGATTTTTAAAATACTTTTACTGATTTCAGAGAGGAAAGGAGAGAGACATATAAACATCAATGATGAGAGAGCATCACTGATCGGCTGCCTCCCGCATACCCACGACTGGGGATCGAGCCCGCAACCCGGGCATGTGCCCTGATTGGGAATCAAAAGTCAACCTGCTTCATAGGTCGACGCTCAACCCCTGAGCCACGCCGGCGGGCGGTTCTTATTTTGTAAAGTGAGTGATGGTCAGCCCTACCTTCCTAACTCTGTTGGAGGCGAGAGAAGAGCGGGAACTCCACCTCCTGACCACTGTGGTACACGTGGTCCGCCCTCCTGCGAACCGACACAGACACGTCACCTCACCTCGAATCTGGCCCTGGAGACCTCTGCCTTCATTCTTTAAGAACTATTCTGAGCCCTTGCTGTTTGGTGCCAGGCGCCGGGCCGTGAGCCAGGCCCGAGGACTGGTCTGTGCCGATGCTGCCGACCGACCCGCGGCCTTCGGAGCCCCAACACGGTGCTCTCCTGAGAGGCAGCATCCCCCCAGCCTACGGGCCTCTCCAAACCCTCCCTCGAGGTCAGCTCTCTGCCTGGCCGTGCCTCCCGCCCTCACGACTTATCCTAGGGCAGTGATGGCGAACCTATGACACGCGTGTCAGAGGTGACACACGAACTCATTTTTTTGGGTTGATTTTTCTTTGTTAAATGGCATTTAAATATATAAAATAAATATCAAAAATATAAATCTTTGTTTTACTATGGTTGCAAATATCAAAAAAGTTCTATATGTGACACGGCACCAGAGTTAAGTTAGGGTTTTTCAAAATGCTGGCACGCCGAGCTCAAAAAGGTTCGCCATCACTGTCCTAGGGCGAGGGGACACGTGGGTGTGCAAGGGCCGGTGAGCATCCCCTTCAGGCCCACTTGTGCTCGGAAGGGGACACTGAGTCCCAGGGAGGACAAAGGCGCGATCTGCGCTCACACCCAGCATGTTGGGAGATGGAGTGGGGACCGAGACGTCCAGCGATTCTGCACAAGTGCAAGGAGCGAGCCTCCCTTCCCGGGGGGAGTAACCAGCGTCCCCCTCAGGGAGGCAAGCCGACGCGGGAAGCCCCCAGACACGGCTGGCGTGGCCACAGCCGTGGGGCAGGGCGGACCCGATAGGAGGCCCCTCGTCTCCCCAGACAGGCCGTTCCCCCAGCCACCCAGGACTGTCCTCTGGAGAAGCACTGGAGGGCGGCACCGGAAGCCAGGCGCCGTGAAGACGAGAGGGGCTTGCTTCCCAGACTTGGGGCTCCCGGGACGCTCTGCAGGAGCCCACCCGGTCGGTCGGGGCCTTCCTGTGATCTGAGCCCCCCCTTGACACGGACGAGAAGCCCGCGACCTCTGCAGAGGGAAGGCAGACTCACCGTGCGTTCCGGAGACGTCCCGGAGCCAGTCCGATGGGTCCCGGTCGCTGGCTCTCCTCCCTACACGCCCATGGCCTCTGGAGCAGCAGACCGAGGCCGTGCCTGCGCAGATGGGCAGGGATGGAGCTGGGAGCAATGGCCACTCACCTCTGGGACTTCTTGCTCCCCAGGCAGAGTGGCATTCAGACCACACCCGCTGGGTGGTGGCTTCCCTAATGAAGTCCATTCTTTTTTTTTTTTTTTTTCCCAATGACTGTTATTTCCCAATAATTACCTTAGCTCACCTGGGGATCTTCTGGGGAAGAGTACACAAAAGAGATGAATAGACAATTAAATACAAAGTCTCATGAAGAGTAACAGGAATCAAAAATTCACATCAGCCCTGGCTGGTGTTGCTCAGTGGATAGAGCATCGGACTGTAGACCAAAGGGTCCCGGGTTCGATTCCAGCCAAGGGCATGTACCTCGGTTGCAGGCGTCTCCCCAGCCCAGGCCCTGGTCAGGGCGAGTGTGGGAGGCAACCAGCCGATGTGTTTCTCTCACATCGATGTTTCTCTCTGTCTTTCCCTCTCTCTTACGCTCTTTCTAAAAATCAATGGAAAAATATCCCCTGGTGAGGATTAACAACAAAGAATTCACATTGAAGTGAAATTTCAAGTTGGTTTCTGATTGCGTGTTTGTTGTTCTGGAGTAGTGGGGCTATGGTTGCCGCCCCCCCCCCCCCCATCTTTCTGTTTTCCGAGTTGTCTTGAAGGAACAGGTATTACTTTAGAATCCATTTTTAAAGATTGGAAGTAAAATGGAGCTCTTGGCCCTCTGAGATGGGGCTGAGAACCTTCCCAACGCCCTGATCCTGGGATGGACGCCATGAGCCCCCGCCCTCCTCTCAGCCCCGCAGTCTCCGATGGACTCAGGGAAAGCCGCCGAGAGGAAGGAGAGGCTCACCGCACCCGCCTTGCGCTCACAGACCCACCCGCCCGCGGTGGGTCCCAGGCATCAGGGAGAGCCACTGCAGGAGGCCGAGCTGCCCCCTTCCCTCCCCCAGGGAGGCAGGCCTGTCGCCCCAGGGAGGCAGGCCTGTCGCCGAGTGGCCAGATGCAGTGGGAAACCTCGCAGCCGGGTCCCTGTCACTGAGGGTGCACGTGGCCAGACGCCCCTGACAGAGGACAAGCCGAGGCGGTGGCAGCTGAGAGCCAGCCAGCAGACACTGACCCAGAATCTGGGTCTGCGCCCTGGTTTGGAGGGGAAAACCCTGCCTGCTAATGACTGGGTGAGGCCTGCGAGTCTGTGGGCCACACCCGCGGCCCGGCCCGGGCACACTCAGTGGCAGGCACACTCCCAGGGCAGCTGTGCGGGAGGGTCGCTTCAGCAGGAGGGGCTGCCCTGGGGAGGCCTGGGCGCAGACAGGGCCCAGAGCCCGGGGCCATGAGGAAGGTGCCACAGGTGGGCTGGAGCCGCCGCCCATCAGGGCCAAGAGTCTTTGAGTCTCGCCTCAGCCAGGGGAGCCCACAGTGGGGAACCCACATGGGGAACAGTGGGAGCAGGTGGTTGGAGGACCAGTCCCTCCCAGCGCCCATCGGGGGCACAGCCTCGACCCGAGGCTGCCTGACCACCTGTAGCTGGGAGGGCCCGAGGCCCGTGGAGTGGGGGCCTGGCGTCCTGGAGGGCTGGAGGGAGAAGGAGATTTTCCGGTCCGGGGACATTTCGGGCAGCTGACGGACAGGGCCGTGGCCACCAGGGGAGAGGCGCGGCATGCCTGCAGCCTGGCCGTGTGTAGGCGTGTGACGGGGGCGTCCAGTTTCACCCTGGCCTTTGGCTCTCCCAGATGCTGGGCGGTGAGAGACCGAGGGATGTGTGAATGACCGTGCCGTGTCCTGACTCCAGAGCCAGGTGGCTGGGCGCACAGGGGAGTTCGCAGACACGGCTGCGTTTGCTAAAGGCGGAGGCAGAGCTGTCTCTGGGAGAGAAGGACATGCAAGAGGCACCTTATCCCACTGAAGGGTTTGGGACAGCCTCACAGGCGGGCACTCGATCTGGGTTCTGAAGGGTGAGTAGGAGTTCTCTAGGTAAACAGTGAGGGCACGAGGAGCACAGCAGAGCACCTGCAGGTGAAGAGAGCGCGAGACCCATCAGACAGGATGCTGGTGAGCTTCAGGCTCCTCCTCTGAAAAGGGGGCTCCCCTGCCTCTCACGCAGCATCTCAGCCCGGGGAGCACATTAGGACCATCTGGGAGCTTGACCCCCCCCCCCCCATTTCCTGCACGCCCTGCAGAGCGTCTGTGCAGCTGGCCCAGGGCAAAGGCTGGGTTGGGCGCTTGTGGGAGCCGCTCCTGAGGGCAGATGAGCGTCCTGGGTTGAGAATATCTGCTCTCAAGCAGGCAGTCCCCCCGCCCCCCCCAAGCCTTGGCTCCCTTGCACCACCGGATGCGGAGAATTTCCTAGGCTGTGGCCACGGAGACCGGGAGGCATCTGCATAGAAATAGATACATTGATCCGGGAACAGACTAGGACCCAGGACAACCCACCCAAGAAGAGCCGCCTGCCAGGGCAGAGTACCCTGCGTCCAGCGGGCAAAGGCGGCCTCTCCAATGTGCGGGAAACACGGGCGTCCACTGGGGGGAAGGGAACCTTAACCCCTGCTCGCTCCACACACAAAAGTGAAGAAACCACAGACCCACATGTGGGAGGTATGAGAATGAACCATATGAAACTGCTGATATTCAATGATTTTTTTTTGGCCTCAAAACTCACATGATCAAATCCATAAAACTTCTGGAAGAAAATATGGTAGAATACCTCCATGGCCTCGAGATCGGCAAAGACTTCTTAAGCAGCACACAGAGTCCTAACCGCGAGAACTGACCATCGAGCCTCACTGAGAACTTCTGTGCATCCACAGCCCCCTAGGAGGATGCAGAGGCCAGGCGCAGAGGGTGCTGGGAAGGCGTGTGAGAAGGGGCGGTGCTGATGTTGAACATTTCTGCAAACCGCTCTCTTCCCGACAGCAGCCAGAGGTGACCTCTGAGGGGTTCGCTTTTCACTTGACCCAGAAACCCCCACAACGTCATGCAAGTCCAGGGGTTCAACTCTCCGCGCTCACTGCAAGAACACCCATGAACTGCCCAGGCCCTCAGGGTGTGCCAGGCCGAAAAGCCGCCACGTATCTGCAGGAGGTCCCTTCACAGAAGCCATGGGTGCCACCCTGTCGGGCACATCTGTTGATTTTTAAAATCGATTTTTAGTTACAGTTGACAATGGCTGGGCCCCTTCAGCACCGGGCTAGTTGCAGCCCATCGGTCTATTGCATGTGGGGTCGGCATGGCTGTGGGCCGTGTGGTGTGGGCGGCCTCACGGGAGCCCCACCAGCCCAGGATCACACACGTCCCCAAGTCCCAAGAGCAGCCAGGGCACAAGAGAGCGAAGTTCTTTGTTCGGGGGATTAAAGAAATACCCCAAATGCCCAGCCCTTGCAGTGGCCACATGCACGCTGGCCAGTAGCCTTTGTTCTCAGGTGTGACTGGCAGCACGCACCTTCCCGGTGTCGCCCCACCTTTACTGGGCACGCGCCTGTCTCCCCTTGGCTGGACCCCTGGAGGGTGCAAAGCTGCAGCTTCCTGGTGAAGCTGCCCCCCATGCCACGCCCATCATGGCTGGCTCCCCCTCTGCTCCTTTCCTGTTATTAATCACCAGCTGGTTACAACGGTGTCGGTGTGATTGACTCTGCTCCTTATGCTGGTCATTACGTCCTCAGGGTTATTTTTAACTGGAAGTTTGTACCCCTTAATCCCCCCCTTTTCTGTCCATCTCCCCGCTCCCTCCCCTCTGGCAAGCGTCAGTTTGTTCTCTGTATCTATGAGTTCATTTGTTTTGGATTTTGGTCCAGATGTAAGTGAAATCCTACGCATTTGTCTCTCTCTGTCTGACTTCTTTCACTTCGCACAATATCCTCTCGGGCCATCTATGTTGTCACAAATGGCAAGATTCGGCCTTGTTGTGGCTGAGTAATATTCCGTTGTGCGTCTGCACCTCGTCTTTATCCGCCCGCCCCTGAGGGACACCCAGGTCGCCCCCGTATTTTGGCTCTTGTAAACGATGCTGCAGTGGACATAAGGGGCATTGTTGGTTCTGCTTTCTTTGGATGGGTACCCAGAAGCGGAATTGCGGGGTTGAATGGCACTTCTATTCTTAGTTTTCTCAGGCACCTCCACCCTGTTGTCCGCAGTGGCTGTGACAACTCGCATTCCCCCTGCATGCACAAGGCTCCTTTTCTCCCCGTCCTCGCCAGCACCTGTTGTTTGTTGTCTTTTGGGGAACAGCCATTCTCACAGGTGTGAGGTGGTGTCTCATTGTGGTTTTTCACTTCCCCGATGACAGAATAGCTCTCATTAAAAAGGGCCGACAGTTCCCAGGGGTGGGGCCAGTGGAACTCGCACACGCGGCTGGTGGGCGTGCAGCTGGCGCACACACGGGAGTTCTTGGCAGGATCCATGAAAGCGAAACCTCTGCTTACCCTTTGACCTCTGCATCGTACCCCGGAATGTAGACCCAGAAATGTGTGCTGGGGGTTCACAAAAGACAGGCACTGGGGTGTCCACAGCAGCTTTATGTGATCACCCCAAAGTGGAAACGACTCGAATGCCTATTGACAATAAATGAAAAAAAAAAAGGTTTCAGCCCCCACCCCAAGTCGCAATTTCCATTTCCAAGGTGACCCCACAACTCTGTTAGTGCTTGTGACAGGCAGCCCCAGAGCCTGTGGCCAGCGATGGGAGGCACTGAGGGGCCCATTAGAGCAAATGAAACTGGGCCTCCAAGGATAAGGCGAAGGCGGAGTTAATGCAAACACAGCCTTACCCATTAAATCAGTCCCACTCAGTGCACCATCAATGGCTTCCAAAGAAACTAGCGCTTTCAAAGCAGCCGCCAACGATACCTGAGGCCCCCAAGGAGGGTTCAGTAAAAAAAGGTCGAAAGTCTTTCCACACAAAAATCTAAGCAAGTGAGAGAAAACGAGAAATAGAAGTGTAAGTCATACAGACTGTAGAGCACATTCTCCAAGTAACAAAAAGTCATTGCATCTAAGATGGCACGCCAAAGCCATGGAGGAAAGGCAAACAATTCTATAAATGTTATCGGGAAATAAAGTAATTTTGAAAAGAAAATGTTAACTATTTAAATTTAAAAAAATTAAAACAAAATATTGGAGGAGTGCCTTTTTACCATATTAGAGTAAGCAAGAACTTCATACGCATGAAACATGCAAAAGCCAGAAAAAGAATAACGAATAGAACAATGGGTATGTTGTGATCTAATGTATTAAAACTCAGCGCAGATAGAACGAGGGCCAATTACTAGCGTACACGTGTGTGCGATGGCGGCTCCTGTCCTTACCCGAGAGCTCCCGCTGGTCGGCGATGCCCGCGGGTGCTCCTCACGGGCAGGTGGAGGTGTGGGCAGCAGGCGGCCAGCCCTTTGCCGTGCCTCTCATCTCACTCCCTATCTTGTTTCCTTCTTCCCCCTCGCCTCTGCCGGACAAAGCGCTTCTAGACACACTATTACTAGGGACATATATGGATAGATATTACATATTTTCCACACCAAGCTGTTAGACCCATTCTACATATGGGAAAACTGAGGCTCCTATAGCCAGATAACTAGCAGACCCAGGAATCAAGAATCCGGCCTCTGGTTCCTAATCCCTGTTCTGTGGACAGCCCTGGAAGCCATACACGGAATCGGTGACCTCTGGAGCCCTGCCCAGACTGGGGCCAGCCCTACAACCAGGCCTGGGGGAGGGGGCAGGATGTTTTTGTGAGTGGGCACCTGGGGCCTTGGTTATCTCCCCTAAAACACATGAACACACGCACACCACACACGCACGGGGCGCACACCACATACACACACACACACACACAGACACGCATGAGTGTGCGCGCACACACACCTCCTCTGAGTAGGGCTCCTGCCGCTCCTGCCCCCTCGGCGGGGGAGCACTTCTTTGGTCCTTCCTCAGGCCTTGCTGCTCCAGCCTCCTG
>NW_005871790.1:1600-7544 GCF_000147115.1 Myotis lucifugus | reverse complement strand
GGCAAGAGGTGGGACAGAACCGGTCACCGTGGTGCCCAGCACACCGTGGGGGGCGGAGTAGCTGCTAGAATAGCCGCCGGGTGGAGGAAGGCGCCCGGGGAGAGTGGGAGACCTGTCCCAGCTCAGTGGTCCCGGCAGGTGACGCGGCTGCCGCTGTGGGACCCTCTCTGTAGTCAGCGCCCCGCGGAGCTCACAGCGAAGGGAAGGAGGCGGTGGACGCAGGAGGGGGCTGGCAGGAGCATCGGCCCCTCACACGGGAGGGTGCCGGGTGTTCGCTAGCCTGTCTTTATTTTTATTGATGTCAGAGGAAGAGAGAGGGAGAGAGAGAGAGAAACATCAACAATGAGAGAGAATCATTGATCGGCTGCCTTCTGCACGCCCCACACTGGGGATCGAGCCCGCAACCAGGGCATGTGCCCTTGATGGGAATCGAACCCGGGACCCCTCAGCCCACGGACCCACGCTCTATCCACTGAGCCATACCAGCCAGGCCTGTCTTACGCCCACCTGCCCTGGTTGACTTCTCAGTGGGGTTGGGTCTCAGTCCTGGACGCCCTCTTCCCTCCTGCAGACCTGAAACTGCAGAAGATGCAGCGTGCAGACCGCCTGCTCCCCGTCCTGCTGGGACTGCTGGCCCTTTCCCACGGCGGCCGAGGTCAAGCCGACGGCCCGCAGGAGGGTCCGGGCGCCGAGGAGGTCTCCCCCAGCCTCCAGATCGCCCCGAGCAACGCAGCCTTCGCCTTCAACTTCTACCACCTCGTAGCTTCCCTCAACCCCGGGAGCAACATCTTCTTCTCCCCGCTGAGCATCTCTGCCGCCTACGCCATGCTGGCCCTGGGGGCCCGCGGGGACACGTGGGCCCAGATCCTGCAGGGCCTGGCCTTCAACCTCACAGACACGTCGGAGCCGGACATCCACCAGGGCTTCCAGCACCTGCTGCACACGCTCAACCGCCCCCACGACAAGCTGGAGACGCGCGTGGGCAGCGCCCTCTTCCTGAGCCAGGACCTGACGCTCCGGCCGCGGTTCCTGAACGACACGGCCGCCTTCTACGGGGCCAGCCCGTTCCCCGCCGACTTCCTGGACTCCGAGGGCACCACCCAGCTGATCAACAACCACGTCAAGAAGGAGACCCGAGGGAAGATTGACAACTTGGTCAGCAGGCTGAGCCGGGACACGGTGATGGTGCTGGTGAATTACATTTACTTCAGAGGTAAGCCAGGTCGTCGGTAGATCCTATACCCCCCGTTAAGTTATTAATACAGTCTGTTCTTTAAATACATTTTTATTGATTTCAGAGAGGAAGGGAGAGTGAGAGAGAAAAACACCAATGATGAGAGAGAATCACTGATCGGCTGCCTCCCGTATGCCCCTGGGGATTGAGCCCGCAACCCGGGCATGTGCCCTGATGGGGAATCCAACCGTGACTTCCTGGTTCCGATGCTACATTCGGTAAAAGAAAGTGGATGGGTTGGGTCTGACAGGGCCAAGCGGCCCTTAGAAGATTTATTGGTTTTGTCCGATAGTTAAGATTGTGGAGTATTGTGGTTTCCATCTCTTCATGCCTTTAGACTTATTTTCTTTTTCTTTGAATGACAGTAAGTTATGAAAGGCGTTGTAGCCAACGATCGCGAGTTGAATGTCTAAATTTGTACTGAGCCCTAACTGGTTCGGCTCAGCGGATAGAGCGTCGGCCTGCGGACATGTCCCAGACTCCGGGGATGTAAAGGCCGCCCAGACCTCAGTGCGGGCACTCGGGGAGGCAGCGGGACATCGTGGCTCATCTTCAAAAATGCAAAGTCTGTAGACGAATCCAACCAGCTGTGTGGGGTCTCTGCTGGCAAGATGCTGTGAGAGATACTAAGTCAACTTGAATAAAACACTAAAGCTGCATGCATGACGAGGGTGGTAAAGACGGCGGGCTCCCCCAATTAACCTAAATATTTAATGTGCTGTGAATTAAAACCCTAGCAGGTTTTTTTCTTTTTTCCTTTTTGGTGGCAGGTAACGAGCTGATTTTAAAATGTATATGAGAGTACAAAGGGTCAAGAATCACTAAGATGAGAAGACCGTCCCGTCCGAGAGCAAGACCTATTATTACTCTGAATTAACTAAGTATTACTGTTTGTTAATCCTCACCTGAGGCTATTTTTGCATTGAGTTTTAGAGAGAGTGGAAGGGAGGGGGCGAGACACAGAGAGAAACATCGATGTGAGAGAGACACATCATTGAGTTGCCTCCCACCTGCGCCCCGACCAGGGCTGGGGATGGAGCCCGCAACCGAGGTACCTGCCCTTGACCAGATTAGAACCCGGGACCCTTCCGTCCACCAGCTGACACTCTATCCACAGAGCCACACTGGCCAGGGTGTTCTGTATTAATTTAGACCACGAGGTACCAACAGGCCAATGGCACGGATAGAGGGAGGCCAGAAACGGGCCCAGGATAGATGGGACCTTGATATTTGCAGAAGCTGGCGTGAGGGAGCCCGGGGGAAGGATGGGTTTAACAACCAGAAATCGGTCCGGGGACAGCTGGGCACCCATGGGGTGAAGTGGTGGTGTGGGCCCTCCTTCCCGCCCGGCATAGCTACGTGTTCCAGGTCTAGAGGGTCCTGAATGCAAAAGTAAGACGGAAGCTTCTGGCAGACGCTGTAGGCGAGTGTCTGCACGAACGTGGGTGGGGCCCTTTTCCTAACGAGACACGGAAGGCCTCACCCTGGAGGGAAAGACCGCTGTGCCCACGGCGCTCAGGGTTTCAGTAGCCAGGAAGGCGAGTGGAAGGACCGGTCGGTGAGGGAGAGGCAGTGTTTGCGGCACGCACCACGGCGCACAACTAGTGCTCAGAGGAGCCCTCACCTCCGAGAAGCAGCCTCTGAAATGCGGGGTCACGTAACGAGCTGGCACCGACTGAAAACCAAGGGCATCTAGTTGGTCCATGAACGTGCGAACGCTTTCTCAGCCTTTTTTTTTTTTTAAGAGAGAGTGGAAGAGAGAGGGCGAGAGGGACAGAAACATCAGTGAGAGAGAATCAAGAGAGAAACATCGATCTGCTGCTCCTGCACGCCCCGGACTGGGGATGGAGCCCGAAACCCGGGCCTGCGTCCCGACCGGGAATCGATCCGGTGACCCCTTGGCTCTTGGGTAGATGCTCAACCACCGAGCCACACAGGCTGGGCTCACTTATTTTAAACCAAGAAAGTGCACGTCAGAGCCACGGCGAGCTTGGGCTCCGCAAGCCTCGGGTTGGCAAAATGTATACGTGCAGCAGGTCCAGGGAGCTGGTGAAGGCACGAGACAACTTGGCTGGTAGCCACGGTGTCTCCCAGCGTCGATGCTGAGAGCCGTGGGCGGTCCATTCCCCAGGCCCAGCCGGTTGTGAAGGATCTAGGCTGTGCCCCTGAGGAGCCGGAAGGGGGGGGTCTGAGCGACTGGGGGGCCGCTCCCTGGCGGGAGGAGGGCCGCTGGCCCGTGGACGCCCGGCGCCGTCTCTCCGTCTCCCCTCAGGTCGGTGGGAGAACCCGGTCGGCCGCCACGTCACCAAACCCCAAGACTTCCACGTGGATGAGAACACGGTGGTCAAGGTGCCGATGATGTTTCAAGACCAGCACAAGCAGTGGTACCTGCACGACAAGCACGTGCCCTGCTCGGTGCTCCGGCTGGACTACAAGGGCGGCGCCCGGGCCCTCTTCATCCTGCCCGACCCCGGGAAGATGGCGCAGGTGGAGGAGGTCCTGACTCCCGAGATGCTCCGCAGGTGGAGCAGTTTGCTGGAGAAGAGGTAACCGGCGGCGGTGCCGAGCGGGCAGCGCCCCCTGCGGGCCTTTGGGTAGAAGCCAGTGCCCATGATGGGCCAGTGCCCAGCTGGGGACCCCCTGGGTGGGTCTTTAAGCAGTGACCTCTCCTGCGGCCTCAGCACATGGCTGTCCTCACAGTGACACGGGACGCGGGTGAGGGGTGGAGGCCTCGCTCTACCTGCAGCTCTGCCCTGTACCAGCCTGGGGGGAGGCGACGCCAGCCCTCGGGGGGCCCAGCCCTGTGCCACGGACGGAGGAGGGGCACCTCCGTCGGGAGGGCTGACCCGGCCCCTCGGGGTGTAAGGAAACCCCGGCTTCCACCCAGCAGCCACCAGGGAGGTTCCCGTCGCCCGGGGCTGTGAGTGGAAGCGAAGGGCCTTCGGGAGGCCTGTGTGATGGAGACCTTCCCGCTCGTGTGGCCAGGATGCCGCCCAATGGCATCATCAGGGCCCAACAGAGCCCGGGCAGGGCTGCCCGGAGGGTCTCGCCTCTCCCTGGGCGCCTGGCCCCACAGAAAGCGGCCTCTGCCGGAGAGGAGCCCCCAGGGTGGGGGAGGGCCCCCAGACGACAGTCCCCTGGGCAAAGGAGCCTGGCGGGGCTGCCGGGAGCCCTGGGGTGACGGGCGGGCACACGCGGGGTGACCTCGGGGGAGGGCCCGGCTGGGCCGTCCAGGGCGTTCACCCCGTACCTCTTTCAGGTCCTATTCCCGGAAGGTCTGGCTGTACCTCCCCAAGTTCTCCATCTCGGGCTCCTATAACTTAGACCAGCTGCTGCCGCGGCTGGGCATCCCGGGACCTGTTCTTGCGGCAGGCCAACCTGTCCGGCATCTCCGCACAGGAGAACCTGATGGTGTCCAAGGTCAGTGGTCAGTGGCCTCCGCACCTTCGTAGCCACAGCAACAGGCAGCGGAAATTCAGTGCCCGGAGCAGGAGGGTGCAGGAGGCGGGCTGGGCCTGCGTGTCAGAGAGCTTTCGCAGACGAGAGAAGGGCCTGTGACTTCAACGGCGTGAGACGCCAGTGTGCTGGAGGGCGGAGCCTTGGACGTGAGGGCTAGAATCCCAGTCCCGCCTCTTACGTCACAGGATCACTGGGCTCTAGTGTCTTCCTCGAGGGGTGGCTTAGAAGATTAGAAAGAGCCCTGGCCGGCTTGGCTCAGTGGATAGAGCGTCAGCCTCCGGACTGAAAGGTCCCGGGTTCGATTTTGGTCAAGGGCATGTCCCCGGTCGGGGCTCATGTGGGAGGCAAGCAGCCAATGTGTCTCTCACATTGATGTTTTCCTCTCTGTCTCTCCCCTCGCTTCCACTCTCTCTAAGAATCAATGGGAAAATATCCTCAGGTGAAGATTAACAAACAACAAAAAAAGAAAAAGATTACCCAGTGCAGGGGACAGGAAGTGCTCAGGGAAGGACACCACCTTGTTGTGTCACTAAGAGGCCGTCGGCTCAGCCGCCTGCCCCGTAGAAATTCTTGCTGTGAGGTCCCCAGGGGCTTTGGTGCTGGCAGCTCAGTCCTGCTCCCCAGGGATCTCTGGCTCCCTCGGCCTCCCCTCAGCCCCCACTCGGTCCTCTCGCAGTAACGCCTGTGATTCCCCCCCCAGAGTGTCCACAAGGCCGTGCTGGACGTGGACGAGATTGGCACCGAGGCTGCGGCGGCCACCAGCTTCTCCGTCACCTTATTCTCCGCCCCGCGCATTCCCGGCATCCTCAAGTTCAACCGGCCCTTCCTCATGGCCATCCTCTCCACCGACACCCAGAGCATCCTCTTTCTGGGCAAGGTCGTCAACCCCACAAAGCCCTAGCCCGGAGCTGCTGCCGCGCAGGGCGTGGCCCGGGGGTGCAGAGATGCCAGAGGTCCGGGCAGAAGCTGCTGGAGACGGGAAGGGACGTGGGGGTACGAGACAGGTGTGCAGCCCCACACCCCTGCAATCCCTGTAGGAAGTGTCTGCCCCGGAAGGCGGGAGACCTCCCCCCTCCCCCCGCCCCGCCCTGCCCTGCCCTGAGGGTGGTGTGTGAATTATACAGCCTGATAGCGAGGAGCCTGGTCCAGTGCTTTGTACACAGCAGATGCTTAATAAATGCGCGCCTTTCCCGTCCCTCTGGATCGGCCCTGCACTCTCCTGGCGTACCTGCCCCCAGACACATTGGCCCA
>NW_005871790.1:0-1500 GCF_000147115.1 Myotis lucifugus | reverse complement strand
GGGGTGGGTGTGGTGTGTGGGGGGGAGGAAGGGGAGTAGGCAGCCAGCCACCCCCCAGCAGGTGGGTGCCTCGTTCTGGAAGGGGGGCGGGGGCGGGGTACTCCACAGGCCTTGGCAGGGAGAACAGCAACCAAGTAGTTGCCACCGCGACCTGGTTAGGAAGCCCGCGTGGGAGGCAGCTGCGCAGGCTCCGCCCCCGCCGTGGCCGTGGAGGGGCCCAGCCTTTCTCCCCCAGGCGATGGTGGTCCCGGGGTGCTCCGCCGAGAGGAGGAGCAGGGGTTCAAGTTGGGGGCTGTCCTCACAGCCCTGCTCTGCCCTGACGTGCTCTGGGGCCTTGGGCCAATCCCTCCCCTTGAGGCCTCAGTTTCCCCAGCAAGGGGGTCTGAGCTGGCCACGGCGGTCCAGCTCGGACTGTCTCTGAGGATGTGGGCGAACTCGCTCGGGAGGGTCCACCCAGGATCTAGAGAAGAAGCCTGGACGCTCCCACGGTTTGTCCCCAACCCCAGGAATTCCCGCAAACCAGCCGCTCTGGGCGGGCCTCTGGGTTTCTTGGTAGTCAGTGCGTCAGAGACGGGGTCTCAGGCACCCCCCAGGGCTTCACGTGACTCAGGGGCTGCGAAGATACCTCCAGCACCGACCGCTGTTCCAGTCGTGGTGTCCAGGGACCGCGTGGCGGGCTGTCTGGACCAAGCAGTGCCACAGGGTGGAGGGCAGGCTGGCTGTGGGAGGCTGGAGCTGGGAGGCCGGATCCTGGGAGGCCGGATCCTGGGAGGCCGGATGCTGGGAGGCCGGATCCTGGGAGGCCGGGTCCTGGGAGACCGGATCCAGGGAGACCGGATCCTGGGAGACCGGATCCTGGGAAACCGGGTCCTGGGAGGCCGGATCCTGGGAGACCGTGTCCACAGCAGGAGACAGGACACGGGAAAGGGAGAGGCCAGGAGGACGGGGGCCTTGCCCTCCCTGCCTCCAAAACAGAGCACTGAGCCTGGGCCGGTGTGGCTCCGTGGATAGCGTCGGCCTGCGGACCGAAGGGTCCCGGGTTTGATTCTGGTCAGGGGCATGTACCTCGGTTGCAGGCTCCTCCCCGGGCCCTGAGGTTGGGGTGCGTGCAGGAGGCAACCAATCGATGTGTTTCTCTCACATCAATATTTCTCTCTGCCTTTCCCTCTCTTCCACTCTCTCTAAAAATCAATGGGAAAATATCCTCAGGTGAGGATTAACAAAACAATAAGAAGAATAAATAAAACAGCTGAGCTGGACGGAACGCCTCTGGGACGGCGACAAAGGAGGCCCCAGTGAGGACATGGCTGAGCGGACGGCGTGTGCTGACCGCTCGGCCCGGCTGCAGGGACGGAGACCAGGAAGTGCTCCTGGCCTCCAGCCTCCAGGGCTCGAAGGAACGCACACCCTTCCCTCCCCTGGGCTTGCTGGCTGGAAAGCGAGTGTTCCTGAACCTATCGCCATTGCCCTGCGCCTGCTGGGGGGGGGGGGCGTCCAACG
>NW_005871789.1:243147-273029 GCF_000147115.1 Myotis lucifugus | reverse complement strand
AGCCCTGTCCCAGTCACCTCCTCCAGGCAGGCTGCCCTGCACTTATGCGCGGGTCCCTGGGGTGATGCTGGGTGCGTGTCTGATTCCAGAAGTGCGTCCCCCAAGGGGCGGTCGGAGGACGACGCCTATGACGACGAGATGCTGTCAGCCATTGAGGGGCTCAGTTCCACGAGGTGAGGGGCCTAGGTCTCTGCGTGCCCTGCCCCCTCGAATGGGCCCCCCAGGTGACCAGGGTCCCCCATGTGGCCAGACCCTTTCTGTGGCCAGGGTCCCTATGTGGCCCAGCTGCAGTCATGTCCTGGGAGCTCCTTCCCCTCCCTGGTGCTGCCTCCTGAGAGGGGGCCCTGCCCCCTGGCCATCCCTTCCCCTGGGGGGCCCTCCCACTCCCCACATCTCACTGCCCTTCCTGCCCCCAGGCCCTGCTGCTCCAAGTCTGACGACTTTTACACCTTCGGGCCCATCTTCCTGGAGAAGGGCTTCGAGCGAGAGGTGAGCGCCTGGCCGTCCAGGAGGGGGCTTGGGCCCCGGCTGTTCAGGGACGTGGAGATAAAGTGGGGGACCTGGGGGTGGGGAGGGGTAGGGTCCCCTCTAGACACCAGATGGAGACAAATGAGAGTAGATCGTCAAGGAGGGTGAGGTGCTTTAAGGTGATTGAGTCGGCCGAAGGGGTCAGGGCACGTGGCCCTGCGGGGGCCTCTGCTGTCGGGCCGCCCCTCACGCTCTCCTGCCCCCAGTACCGCCTGGCGCCCATCCCCCGGGTCCGCCACTACTTCGCCTGCGCCAGCCTCGTCTTCGTCTGCCTCCTGCTGGTCCACGTCCTGCTCATGCCCAGGTCAGTCGGGGTGGGCAGGACGGTCAGCCCACCGGGGCCAGGCGGGGGTCGGCGGCCGGCAGGGGTGTGGCACCCGGCAGGGGGGCCGGATGTCACGAGCCCATGAGGCCTCCGTGGCGTCCCCACCCCTGGAGTTCCCGGCCCTTAGCTTTTGCTTTAATTGAACGGCTGCTCCCTGGAGCCTGAGCCACAGGCCTCCCAGCTCCCACACGCCTCTCACCCTGGAAGCCTGCTGTCCGCACGCCGGGGGCATCTCCGGGTGGGCCTCCTGCCTGGGGTGCTGGCCCCGCCCTCCCTCCCTCTTAGCTGTGGGACACGGAGGCCCAGAGGCGTGGGTCATGCATTATCCGGGTGCACACCACCGAGAGGCTGCATCTGCCTCCAGGGCCCTGTGGGGGGCCGGGTGGGGGTGAGGTCATGGAGAGAGGAAGGTCAGCCCCTTGCTGGTTGGAGGGTGGTTAGGCCGCAGTGCAGGGCACCGTGTTCAGGACGCCACTGAGCCAAGACAGGGAGCTTCTGGACCAGGCCCGAGGCTCCTGCTGCGAAGTCACTCATTTTAAAAATATATTTGTATTGATTTCAGAGAGAAAGAGAGAGGGAGAGAGAGAGAGAGAAACATCAATGATGAGAGAGAGAATAATCGATCGGCTGCCTCCGGCACGCCCCCTAATGGGGATCAAGCCCACAACTCGGGCCTGTGCCATGACCAGGAGTCCAGCCGTGACCTCCTGGCTCGTAGATCGACGCTCAGCCACGGAGCCACGCCTGCACTCCCTCCCTCCCTTGTACTTGGTGCAGACGGGACGTGAGCTTGCTGTCGGGCCTCAGGTCTGGCCAGTCCCTGGAGCTGTCGGTGCAGCAGCTGGACACGGGGTCAGAGGGCTCTGAGCTGAGTAGAGAAGAGCAGCTTGTGGGGCGGGGGTGCAGGCAGGAGGCCGCTGTGCGCCTGAGGATGGGGATGCTGGGACATGGGGGAGCGTGTCGGAGGCTTAGCCCTGAGCAGACGCTCCCCCAGAACTTAGGCGTGTCCCTCCTCTGCAGGACGGTGGCTCTGGGGGTGTCCTTCGGGCTGGTGGCCTGCGCGCTGGGGCTGGTGCTGGGCCTGTGTTTCGCTGACGAGTTGCTGGTGAGTGGGGAGCCCCTGACCCAGCACCGTGGGGGCCCACGGGTGTCGGGGCTGAGGAGGTGTGAGCCCCCGCCCCCTGACCCTCCTGCCTCAAGGGCAGTCACCGCGTCCCCCCGACGCTTCCCCCAGAGGCGTCCCCAAGCAGCTGTAGCTGTCCACAGCCCCGAGAGGGGCACGTCCCTCTGTCTGGGCACCGCACATGTCTGAGCCCCGGACACAGCACCTGCCGATGCTCCCCAGCTGAGCGAGATCTCGGGGTCTCACATCTGCGGGGCCCTGGGGCTACCCTCCCAGAACCCGCTCCCCCCCCCCCCGTCCCCCACAAAGCCTCAGGCAGGGTCCCGCTGTCGGGGCGGGAGCGGGTGACGTGAGCCTGTGTCCCCAGCGGTGCTGCCCGGCCTGGACGGGGCTCCGGGCCGTCTCCGAGAGGGTGGAGACCCACCCGCTGCTGCGCGTGGCCCTGGCCGTGCTCACTGTGGGCAGCCTGCTCGTCATCGCCATCGTCAACATGGTGGGTTCCGGTGCCGGGTGGGGAGGGGCCCTGGCGAGGACCCTATGCCCGCCTCCTGGTGGCGGGAGCCAGGCCTGAGCCTGGGAACCTCCCAGTTCTGGACCCCGAGAGTTTTGTTGCCTAAAAGCCACCCGTGGCAGAACCCTCCGCACAGCCCCGTGGCCGGGCCTCCTGGGGGTTCCGTGGCGGTGAGAGCTCCCCCCATTTTGGGGCCCCAGGGAGCTCGCGTGGCCAGCCCCACAGGAGGTGTCCTGAAGCACGGTGTCCCAGACACCCCGTTCTTTCTTCCCGGCCCCGCCCAGGAGGCCCGTCTCACCCTCGGGGAGACTGGGGAGCCGTCCTAGGCTCAAGCTGGGAGGACATGGGGCCCCTGCCTCTCGGGCCAGCCTCCGTGTCCACGTCCATGTCCCTACGGTCCTTCCAGGCCCCACACCTAGTCAGGTCTTCCCCACTCCACGCCCCTGTCCCCACCTCCGTGCCCCTGACCTAATAGACTCTGCCACAGAGCTGGGCCTGGCAGGAGGTGCCTGTGATGCTGGCGGAGGCCTTGGGCCCAGCCCTGCTTGGCCTGGCAGGTCCTGGAGTCCCAGGCCCTGACCACCTGTCTCGGGTACCGTCTTCTCTGCAGCCCTTGCTGCCCTCCCCAGCCCTGGAGCTGCCGGCTGGGAACCAGACCAGCCTGAGCAGCCGGGAGAGGATGTCCTGGACCCCCTGCAAGCTCCTCCCGGTGAGTGCACCGGCCCTGGCCGCCCCGAGTCCCCAGGGTGTGGCCGAGTGGAGCCCAGCCTCTCCAAGGAGAGGTGGGGAGGGCCCCGTGGGGCTGAGCTGGAGACCATAGGAGTCTGGGTGTGGGCCACTTGGTCCAGAGTGTGGGTGGGTTTGGTCCAGCTCAGGGTGGGGCTTGACTGCAGGGAGAAGGGTTTGGTCTTTGTTCTGGGGGCAGTGGGGAGCCACAGCAGGCTCTTGAGCAGGAGAGTGAGGTGCAGAGATACACTGTGGGAAGGACAAGCTCACGGCCAAACTCAAGGCAGGGAGGCTGTTCAGGCATGTGTGTGCCCCTGTCCCTGCCCCGCCCCTGTCCTTCCCCCTTCCCTGCCCCTGCCCACCCCTGCTCCTGCCCCTGTCCTTCCCCCTGCCCTGCCCTGCCCCGTGTCACATCTCCACACCAGCAGCATTCCCATGACATTGTTTTCCTCTGAGCCCACTTGCCCTCAGTGGAAGTGAAGGTCAGTAAAGACAGCACAGGAAGTTAAGACTCCGCGGCCTGCCCCTTGTTAGGGAGTCAGGAGGCCAGAGGGCGATGCTGAGACACGTGGCTCTCCGCGGGGCCCCAGACGTCTCTCCCTGGGTGACGGCTGGGCCAGGAGTGTCTCTCAGGGACGGGAGACGGTGGGTGACCAGCACCCCGTCCCCCCAGTATCACACCTGCAGCTGCATCCTGGCCTTCGTCGCCTGCTCCGTCTTCCTGAGGATGAGCCTGGAGCTGAAGGTGGCGCTGCTGACAGGGGCCTTGGTGGCCTACCTGGCGCTCTTCCACCTCTCCCTGTGCGCGCAGTGGGACTGCTGCGGCCCCGGCCTGCGCAACCGCACGGAGACCAACGCCACCCTCAGGTGGGGCCCGGCCCACTGCCCGTGGTGACGGTGGCCCATTGTATCCCCTTTGTTTCCATGGCATTTCAGACTGAGCCCGCCGGGTGGGCACCTGCAGGGGTCGGCGTGGTTTCCTTCACAGGAAGGCAGTCATGGGCTCCAGGTCTGCGCGCTCCGAGCTGAGTGACTGGCTGGCCGGTTCTCTGGGGAGCGTCCCTGGTCTCACGGGCCACCTGGGAGGTCCTGTCTGGCTAGTCTGGGGTGGGGAGGAGGCTTCAGCTGGAGTTCTAGAAAGAGCACTGTGTCTGCTCTACTCCCAGACGGGTGGTGACCTGTGGTCCAGAGGGCAGGTGTGTGCGTGGTCCTGGGGCTCTGGCCTAATTGGATTGAGAAGAGGGCCTGACTCCCCTTGGACCAGAGGCGGGGACCGGGGGCCCAGGACAGGCTGCCCCTGCGGGTTGCCTGGCACCTGCACACCTGCCAGGGCACACGTCCGCCCCACCGGGCCCTCCGGAGCGGGCGCCTCCTGCCCCCTCGCGGCCCAGGCTTCCTGTTCAGACCGGGTGTGGCTATTCCTTGTCATCTGGGCCTGAGCTCAGATGTCCCCTCAGGGAGGCCGACCTCTGACCTGCACCCCTTTTCTCCTTTGTCTCCTTTGTTCACGGTCTGCACCAGACAACCGGTCTCGGTGGCTCTTCCCGGGTGGCACTGGGGGAGTCTGGGCCCCATGCCCGTGTTTGGGGGTGAGAGCTGGAAGGGACCCTGCCTCTCCCTTCACTCCCTCAGCTCCCCCGCCTGCTCCTGGTCGGATCTGAAGACCATGATCAGCTTCTACCTGGTTCTGTTCTACGCCACCCTCGTCTTGCTCTCCCGACAGGTGAGCAGGCGGCCGCTGCCGCCTCCCAGCTCAGCCGCCAACCTGCCCTCCTCAGGAAGGGCCGGGTGGGCTGGGCCGCCTCAGACTGGGGGCAGACGGTCCTGGGGGGAAGCCCTGGTCGGGGACCCGAGTGACCCCTGGGTCACGTGAGTGAGGCGTTCACCACGGTCACAGGGTGGGCCATGCTGCTGGGTGGCAGGTCCCCGCTCACGGGGCCAGGACTCCGTCCCGTCTGCAGATCGACTATTACTGCCGCCTGGACTGTCTGTGGAAGAAGAAGTTCAAGAAGGAGCGCGAGGAGTTTGAGACCATGGAGAGCGTGAACCGCCTGCTGCTGGAGAACGTGCTGCCGGCCCACGTGGCCGCCCACTTCATCGGGGACAAGCTGAACGAGGTGCGGCCCCAGGGCTGCGGCCGTCGCTCCCGGAGGGAGGGCTGAGCCACCACGTGCCTTCTGTGGTCCTGGCCTCACTGTGAGCTGCGCGCGCAGGGACACGGGCGTGGGCGCCTCCCTCCCGGGCTGTGGCCCACGGTGCCTGCCAGGCAGGATGTGGCGTGTAACTGGCAGTGATGAGCGTGGGTGCCACCAGCTCCGTGCCGCCGGGCCAGAGACAGAGCGTCTCTGGACTGAGACCTCTACTCGGGGGGCTCGGGACCCAGCTCTGCAGACCCAGGGCATTTAAAAGCAAAAATCAGCCCGAGCCTGATTCTTTCTGACCACCTGACAGAAACTCCCGTTTTTATTTTTATTTTTTAAAAGTCTGTGTGTATTGATCTTAGAGAGAGGCGCAGGGGGAGGGAGAGCCCCCTACTGTGGATCAGGCCCGCGTCCAGCTCCTCCGGCTCCAAGGGCCGGGAGGTGGCCACAGGCCCGCTTCTCCCCCCAGGACTGGTACCATCAGTCCTACGACTGCGTCTGCGTCATGTTCGCCTCGGTGCCCGAGTTCAAAGTGTTCTACACGGAGTGCGACGTCAACAAGGAGGGGCTGGAGTGCCTGCGCCTGCTCAACGAGATCATCGCCGACTTCGACGAGGTGGGCCCCGCCAGGGCGGCGGCAGGGGCACATGCCCATCCACAACGTGCCACCACTCGGGAGGGCACACAACACGGCTATCACAGCCCTTTCCTCGCTGCACTCAAGGGTCTGGGTCCTCTCTGGCCGGCAGCTGGCTCGGTTAGAGGCAGGCCCTGTGGAGGAACCCCCGCCAGCCCCCGCGGTCGGCCTGGTCGGTCGGGCCTGCCTGGGAGCTGGAGACAGAACCGGCATCCCTGTGGCAGAGCTGGCTCCTTAGCAAGACCAGAGGCCAGACAAGCACAGACAGGAGCAGGGAGAGAACGCCCTGGTCCATAGGGGCGAGCGGGCGGGTGAGCCCAGGGTGAGAAACAGCTTCGTCAGAAGGGCCAGGGTTGGGTGGGAGATGCCCTCTGAGATCTGGGACGGCCGCCGCAGCTGCCCCAGCCCTGCCCTCTGTCCGCAGCTGCTGCTAAAGCCCAAGTTCAGCAGCGTGGAGAAGATCAAGACCATTGGCAGCACCTACATGGCAGCTGCGGGGCTCAGCGTGCCCTCTGGGCATGAGAACCAGGTAAGCAGCGTCTGGTGGCTTCTGGCCCAGCCCCACGAGGTGAAATTCCAGGCCCAGACCTGCCACCTAAAGGGGGCACCTCCACGCTCTGACCTAGGAGGGAGGGTGGTGGGGGGCAACTCCGGGGCCCTCTGCTGAAGCCCCTGCCCCATCTCTGCCCGCCGACGGCCCCTCCCGTGGGCCTCATGCCCACACAGTGCAGATCAGGGCGGCTGGCGCATCCATCTACCCGTCGAGGCGGGAAGACGGGGTGTGGCCGGGCCTGACGGCGCTGTCCCCAGGACCTGGAGCGACAGCACGCCCACATCGGCATCATGGTGGAGTTCAGCATGGCCCTGATGAGCAAGCTGGACGGCATCAACAGGCACTCCTTCAACGCCTTCCGCCTCCGCGTCGGTGAGCCCCGCAGGCCCCGTCCTCGCCCGCCTCCTGGGAAGGGTTCTGGAGGGCCCCGACTTTCCGACCCAGCAGCTGGCACACCACGGACATGACTCCCTTTGAAATGACACATCCCTACAGACAGTGGGGAACCCCAGGTCCCAGCTGTAAACAGCTGTGACAGCCGCTGAGAACCAGGTTCCTGGCCGGATGGTCACTGTGAGCCACAGGCGGTGCTCAGAGCCGCTGGGGAGAGTTAGCAGGTGCAGGACGAGTGCCCCACTCGGGCGCTGCGGGTGCCTGGGAAGCACCGATCCAGGCCTCCGGCTCAGGCCTCGTTCGGCTGTTCCGAGGGGCTGTCTGTGGTTGGTGGGGGTTCTCTAGCCTCAATGACCTGCAACTGCCAACGTCCTCTCCAGGCATAAACCACGGGCCCGTGATTGCTGGAGTGATCGGCGCGCGGAAGCCTCAGTACGACATCTGGGGAAACACGGTCAACGTCGCCAGCAGAATGGAGACCACTGGAGAGCTGGGGAAGATCCAGGTACAGACCCCGGGGACCAAGGAGGAAAGCGCTCGGGGTGAGGGGACCTGGCCGCTCACTGGGGCCCAGCCGCTGAGTCCTCGGGGAACAGGCGCGCTGCTGCCGGCCGGTCTGCCCGCCGTCCCCCAGGCGTCCCGCCTGCTTCTGCAGACTCACTCCTTCCCTTCCCTTCCCAGGTGACCGAGGAGACGAGCAGCATCCTCCAGGGCCTCGGATACTCCTGTGAATGCCGGGGCCTGATCAACGTCAAGGGCAAAGGGGAGCTGAGGACCTACTTTGTCTGCACAGACACGGCCAAGTGCCAGGGGCCCGGGCTGAACTGAGGGCTGTTGGGAGGGGCAGGACCTCCTCCCCTGACACCAGCCAAACCCGTGGAAGATGCAGCTCACAGTCACCAAGACCGTCCGAGGGCTGGCCGCCATCGGCTCCCGACAGGTGCTGTGTGGGCCCCCAGGAGCCTGCGTGAGAGGACTTCTGAGGCACGTGCGCCAGCCCCAGCTTCAGGCAACCCTGGACCTCCCCACGCCGGGCAGTCGGGACCCGTGTGCTGGTGTGGGGAACGCAGCCCCCGCCCCAGGAAAAGGCTCCCGTTTCTGCTCCTCGTTCGGGTCCCGCTGCTGCTGGCCTGCTGTGGTCGTGACCGACCCCCCTCATGGCCAGGAGCTGCACGGCGACCCGTTTTCCAGGCACAGGAGGACGGAGACAAGTAGTTGGCATGGGCAGGACGCCTTTCGCCCCAGCGACCAGCTACGGCTTCCATATTTCTCACCCAGGCGTTCTGGTGAATGGAGCTGGAAAGGGCGTTTCAAATGTACAGATGGTTTCAAACAGCGGGGAGAAAACCCCAGCGGACGTGCGTTACTTGCCGTCCCTGGCATGTGCTTCTTTAACACGTTAGGCGCCAGGCCTGTTTTGTCTTCCTTTCCGTTTAGCCCGTGATATCCGATTTCACCGAAATGCTGGCGGCACCAGTGACGGGCCGGTCCGGATGGAAAGCAGTGTCACCCTCCCTTGTACTTGGTGCAGACGGGACGTGAGCTTGCTGTCGGGCCTCAGGTCTGGCCAGGCCCTGGAGCTGTCGGCGCAGCAGCTGGACACGGGGTCAGAGGGCTCCGAGCTGAGCAGAGAAGAGCAGCTTGGGGTACTGGGGGCTGGACCCCAGCCTGCATGAGAGGACTAAGTGACTGACAGGGCACTTAACGTGTTAAATGGCTGCGTTACCAATGAAGGTTTTATCCTTTTTAATGACTTCTTAGATCCGAGACAAGCCTCTTCCCTCCAGTGTATTCTCTGCCTTTTAACCACCGGCACGCGAGCAGGACCACTGTCCAGGGTCAGCTCCAGGGCTGCCCCGGCTGTGGGGACGCAGCTCTGTGGAAGGTGGCCTCACTTTGACTCCAGCCTTTCGAGGTTAGGTTCAGTCAGCAAAAAGCCTGCAAAGTTAGGCCCAGCCACCTCAGCCCGCCTACTGGTGCACGCTGGCGCCGTCCCCTGCAAGCTTCGGCAGGAAGGAGAGGGGCTGGGGCGCCCAGCACCTCTGGGACCCTCCTGTCCTCTCGTCCGCATACTGACGCTGAGGAGCTTCACGCCAGCGGGGGCACATGGAGAGGTCCCCTGACCTGGTTGCGGAGATGTTCTTCTGACCGAATAAACCAAGGCAAGTGCAAAAAGCATCTATGAGCTTCGACTCACAGAACCCCAAGTCCAGCCAGGCTCCACGGGGCAAGAACCAGCCTGCCGCTCCTCGTTCTGCACTGCCTGCCGCCTGGGCAGAGCTGCTGATCTAATGCAGGCGATTTACGACCGCAGGGACCCCCGGATCTAATGCAGGTGACATCACTATCACATGGACCACCGGATCTAATGCAGGCGACTCACTACCACAGGGACCCCTGGACCTAATGCAGGTGACATCACTACCGCAGGGACCCCCGGATCTAATGCAGGTGACGTCACTATCACATGGACCCCTGGATCTAATGCAGGCGACTCACTACCACAGAGACCCCTGGATCTAATGCAGGTGACGTCACTACTGCAGGGCTATCGGCTAGTCACCCACGGACCCCTGGGGTTAGAGAACTGCACAGAGACTTCAGGAAGAGGAGACAGGGTCGCAGGCAGGGCAACTTGCACAGGGTGCTGGTGGGCCGCTGAGGTGTTGCATGTAACTGGAATGGTCTGAGTCGGCTACAGGAGTTGTGCGGCAGCGATGCTGGAAGGGAATAAGCCTTACGCGGCCTTTTTACACACCAGTTCTTCATGTGAAGGGCTGGTTTCAGGTAAGTCCTGTGCTGCAGCCTATTCTCTTAGCAGCGTAAACATTAGGCTACAGGAGCTTAAAAAATACTTGGTTACCATGAATGTACGTCTGTGTGTTTACAATTAAAGCACTGTACCCAGATGAGATGAGCTTTCGATGTTCAGATAGGAGTGTATAACTGACCAGGAAAGTCACTTGCAATTGTGTTTTATAAAAGTTTTCTAATCACGTCACTCCTTCACACGTGTCACTTTGTTTGAGACAGGACAAGCCCCTTTTCTAACACTGACTAGGGAACCTCCACCCCGAGGTTAATGTGAGAAAACTTCCTAACGGAGGAAGACCCTCACCCACTGCATGGGTGTAACAGGTCAACGTGCGGAAATACGCAAAAAGGGGTGTTCTGTGTACTGAGTATGTATAGGTCTGCAGTGTTTGTTTAGAATGTTATGTTCATGTTCATAAAGTACCCGTGTTGCTACTTGTTCAGCCTTTCATGTATTAAATGACCAGTACGGAAAGCCTGCATGTCCTGACTTCAGACGCTTTCTTGGCCTCAGGAACGGATCTTAGCTAAGGCAGGGCCCCAGGTCAAGGCTGACGGCTGCCCGCGGCACCGGGGCAGGAGCAGCCACACTCCGATCTCCCAAGGACTCTGCCCAGTTGGCTCCACCTACTTTGCAAAGCTCCGGTGGCAACAGGCCAGAGCCACGTGCCTTCCTCACAGGCCACTTTAAATGGCCAGGTGCAACCTGATAAGGGAGGAAGGATGTGGTTCTAGTTTCTAACAGGGACCTCGGAACTGAGGGGCTGTAAGGATTTGGAAGGCTTGCTTCCCTAACGGATGGTCATCAAAGAGGCTGTTTTCTCCCTCACGTTATCAGGAAGGTCAGGGACCTCTGAGCTGCCATGCACCGTCCAGTTCATAGTCCCAGGGTCAGCTCTTACCCAACAGAAGGCCAGTCTCTGGAACATTAAATTAATTGTTCCAAAGTTTAATTAAAAACACAATTTACAAATATTTAATATCTTCTGAAAAGCATTTCCAAATTAAGAATCAAAAAATATGTACATAATATATAATCAAATACCGGTCAGCTTTGACTCCCATCAGGGCCACACTCAGCAACATCCGTCTTTTTAGCTTCTTCAAAATCTGAAAGAAAAAAATGCCACTTAATTTAGCATGTTTTCCCTTTTTGATGCAAAAAGGAACGTGACGGAAAGGCAGTGTCCAGAGGTGCTGGCAACCCTTCCCGTGGGCACTGGGTAGAGACTGGGCGTGATTAGGCCATCACTGTAGCTCTTTCTGCAAATGTGTCAAGCCTTCAACTTGTAAAGTGGAGAGAATGAAGCACTTTATACACTAGCAACTCGCAGAGGGAGCACCTGCCAAAGGCCCCGCCCTCCTGACGTGGGCACGCACCTTCTGTTAGATCCACCAGGCTGCTTCCCGCACCAGGGCGGGGCACGGAGATGCCCATCGCTTTCCGAACCCCGTACGTGCTGACGACGTCGCCGGGAGTTACTTGCTGAGCAAGTTCTTTAAGGTTATTGGTCACCTGTTCAGCTAGAAAAAACAAAACAAAATGAGAACTGTTCTAGGTCCTGAAATGTGGTTTCTTTAAAGAACAAGTGTATAAACGCAAAAACTGATATCCCTGGAGCTCCCACCCGCGAGGGGACCTACCGAGGTGCAACTCTCTGTACGAGGGGCCCAGGAGGCAGATGGTGTTGGGCGGGGGCCTGGTGCTCAGGCGCTCGTTCTGGGCTTCCTGCAGCTCCCGGAGCAGCCGGGTGGTCTCGTCCAGCTTCCTCTGGAACACCTCGGCCTCTGTGGGGACAGCACACACTGCAGAGGCCGCCCCGGGTTCCACCTTGAGCGGTAATCGGAGCCGTGTGCTCCGAGGCTCTGGGGGTACTGATTAATCTCCTCACACGAGACCCTGAAGCCTGCCCAGTGGTGGGTGGTCGTTAGTGGTACCATGGGGACCGCCAGTCTTGACTGCCGTGCCAGGCAGCGCTTCCATCAACCCCCCAACCCCAGACACTCACCTTCAGAGTCAAAAACTTCGACGGGAGCGCCCAAGTTTGCCACCGCTTCCAGGGCCGCAAGCCTGTCCTGGCTGCCGGAGCCCACCCGCCCCGCTGGCTCCACTTCTGAGGCCTGCTGTGAAGAAAGAGAGGAATCACGCGGGCTTCTAAGCCCCACCGTGCTGGAATGAGAAACCAGGAAGATGGCCCATCTGCAGCCCAGTTATTCCACCTGCTCACTTTGCAGCTATAATCTGATGTCGTTCCCAAAGCCTGGCATAAAAGTGTCCATACACCCACGCTGCTCGGTACGGTAATGGAGTGTCTGTGCAATCTGCATCATTTGTTTTATATGCCAGCGCTCAAAGCATAAAAGTGACAACTGCCTGGGACTTCGAGGTGGTGAAGACTGAGAGCCACGCCAGCCCGGGTCCGGCCACCTGCGCTCCTGCAGGAGCTCTTGTACGTAAGGTACTTCCTGGTCTCCTCCAGGCCCCACAGCCAGGGGCCAGCACTGCACGGGAGAAATAAACCCCAAGAGTGGAGTTTAATCCTGGACTCACAAGCCTCAGTTTCTATAACCTCGGTGCTGCTATTAGGAACAGGTCACCAGATACACGTGACCCGAGGTGACGGTTCCAGTTAGATGGTGGTGCCGCACTCCCAGCTCAACCCCCGAGCACCTGCTTTCTCCACCAGCACACGGCCTGCGGGTGTGGCCCTCCCGCCCATCAGTCTCCTTACTGCTTCCCATTCCGAAGACTTCCTTCTTACACACGGCCTCGCCGGGCTCCTGCCCCGGGAAGGACACGGGTGCACACCACCCGCACCTGCATCTGCCTCTACTCGATCTCCCCTCTGCAGGTGTCTGTCCCGCAGTGAAAGGGCTCACTTACACTCTTCTTTACAAAGCTTTATCACTTAGGTCTTTCAGCTTAGTCTCCATTTAAACATTTTTCATAAAGAATAGAATCACCTCTGTTTCCTTGGCTGCGTCGAGGGTCCTGCTCTGGCCTTCATCTTCAGGTGATGACTGTAGGATAGAGACAAACAACTGTCGATTCCAAGGTGCTGGCAAAGGCAAGTATCACACAACAGGAAAACGGAAGGATGTGGATTTGGGGAATAAAATGAATGAGATATAGTTACTGGCATTTTGAGAGAATTTGTGAGTCAAGAGCACCCCCCACTAGTGACTTTGCGACGGGTACTTCTGGGCCCGATCCAAAAGCTGTGCACTTGCCCACGGTCTGTGGTGAACAGCACCAGCGTCTAAGTGGAGTCTGTTTCACCAGCAGGTCAGTCTGGTGGGAAACTAGGAGGAGCGCCAGGACTGCCCTGTGTAGCAGGCGATTCTCAGACAGAAGCTGCTGTGAACACACACTGGAGACTGTGCCAGCTGCACAGCCCTAGTTCTCAGAACCACAGAGACAGACAAACGCCTCAGGACTCAAACCAGTAACGATGTCATCTTCCTGAAAGGTTGTGATTTATTTAATTACCAATTTTAAAAGATTATGAACAATGTGTCCTTATATATAGCCTTTCCCTTATTTTCTAGAATAAATTCTGAGAATAGTAACGGTTGGATCAAAGAGCAGAGAAGCTGTAAATCAGAAACTCTGCCACATTGGCCATTCGATTTTAGTTCAAGGCTATTTGCCGACAGAAAGGGCATCGGGAGACCAGCTAACTCGGCTCTAGAAGGAACGCTTGCTGGTCCTCATCTCGGAACCAAGCCCTAAGTTGTCCCAGCTCATGAACTGTCCAGCCGACCTGGAGTTTACAGTGTTAGTAAGAGAGGGCGACCAGGACGCGGCTTCCTTTGTTGCTGGAGGCTCCACCAGCTCTACCCTGAGGAGGCGGCGAAGGGCATTCCCTCCCATTTCAGTCAGCGGTTCCCAGCAGCGAGCAGGGCTACCCTTGCCAGGTGTTGGCACCGGCGACCGCTCCGCTGCGAACCCTCCTCATCCTGCAGGCCCAGGACCAGATGCCACCCTCTGCCTCGGATCCCGGTGCCCGCATCACCGTTTCCCTTCATTGTCCTCCGCCCACGGTCCCCACCCGGGCCGGGCCGTCTTCTCGGGAGTGGAGCTCAGCTGTCACACTGGTTAAGCCCATGGTTTCATAACACCGATGACTAATGCCGGACCAATGAGAAATCACCGTGCTCTGGGTGCATTCTTACCGTCTCCGACTCCTGCAGGCTTCTCGAATGCCCTCCTTTAGTCAGAACATCCAGTAAACTATCTGCCATGACGTATGGGTAATCTTGGCATGTGGCCAAAAACTCGTGGATGCTGAAAGAGAGCATGCTGGGAGTCACTGCCACAGAATCATCTCCACCGGCTCAGTCTTCCTGTCACAGCCAACCGTTCCCACAGGTGCCTCACTGACACACCACGTGCCAGACTCACCACCTCGTCAACGCTGTTTACATACTCACCAGCGATCATCACCGCGACAGAATGAAACGCTCGCTAACACAGTGAAATGAAATGCAAACCCAGCGCAGTGATGGAAGCCCACGCTCAGCGGCGAGCTGTGCCCCTCCCCTAGCTCCCCTGGGGTGAATGCCTCCCTCATGACTTCCACACGTATGAGCCTCAGTCACACCTCAAGCCTGGACCCCGCCCTTCAGATCCACGCCTCAGATCAGTGCTTTAGAAAAACGTGGCGTTCAGAACACTGAGCCGGAGACTCGCCTGAAATCGCTGGGAATGTCACAGTCGTCTTCCCCGTAGGTTGAGTAGATTAGATCCGAATCGTCCTTGCTGATGTTGGCAAACGTGGAGTCATAGTGGGGGGCGTACGAGCTGTAAGGCCCGTAGTTCAGGTAGAGCACTGCGGGCGAAGAGGAGAGACTTTAGCTCCTCTGGGGCGTGGAGGGCGGGCTGTGTGCTTGCTCTAGTAGCACCACTCCCTTCTAACTTTACTACTTCATCGACTGGCACACAAACCTAAGGCAGACATTTCCCCCAAACAGATGCTTATGAAGTAACAACACAAATGAGTGTTTTCCCACAAAGGGGAGAGGAAATAAATAAAACTCACTTTGAATACGAATACACCATTTTTCAGTCTCTTCTGAAGTTAGTAACGAATTAAAGTTGCAAAAATACCAGCAAAGAATGTACGAACAAGGCAATAAATGGTGACTGTCCGAGTGGGCGTCTTACCCGGAGCTACTTTGTTCCTTTTATCCTCCTTGAACCCCTGCAGAGTATTCACTCCCGACTGAAGCCGCCCAGTGGTCATGCCCAGCCTCACCGGGCAGTAGCCGGGCTCTGAAACAGAAGACGGGCACAGTAAGGCGGGGCTGTGGCGGCAGGCGAGTGGCACTCCGTGCATCTGCGTGCCTGGGAGAGGTGGGGAGCCCTCACTACCTCCAATTTCAACATAAAACCTGAGCTTAGAAAGGCAGGCAGGTGGCCAGGACCCGAACCCGGTCCTCCTAGCACACCCGACAGCTTCGTGGAATTCTTACAGTCGTGCTGCGTGATGCTGGAAAGATGGAGAAGTTGGGCCTTAAGGTGATGATGGAAGCAAGCAACCCAGAAGGAAGACAGACAGCGGGGACGAGCCTGCACAGACGCGGCCCCTGTTATGCCGGAGCCAGGCCAGGACCCCGGGACCTGACTGAGCAGAGGGCTGAGCAGGGTGGTGCTGGGGAAGGCCGCGCCCATGGGCCGGCGCTCTCGCCTGCACTCGAGTCCTGGCTTTTGCACCGAGACGGCCCTGCAGTAGCAGGTCCTGCGCAGCCCATCCGTCTACAGCCCATCTTCTCTCCTCCTCAGGAGGCAGCCCTGTGTTGGTGCCCCCCTGGGTGCAGCACCCCCACAGGAAGATGAAAGGGGGAAGCCAGCGGGCATCGTCTATCTACACCAGGGAGTGGGCCCTGGGGGCACTGTGAGCATGAGCAGCCGCCAGCTCTGGCCAGTTTGCAGATGTCGACGGGGGCTGGAAGCCGGGGGGACCTGATGGGGAGACCAGAGCCCTGGCTACAGGGAAAGGAAGGGGCGGATCTCAAGGTGTCGCCTACATCGCTAATTGCACCTCCTGGTGCAGCTTCACCACAGCGATCCTCAGAAGAGCCTCTTTGGACCAAGACCATATACATTCCCACCATAAAACGTTCACCTGAAAGGAGATGAGTTTTGCTCCGAAAACGCAGCACCAGGTCCTCCCTCTGAGGGAAGGGCTCCTGGAAGCCTCCGCAGCAGGAAGCGGACCATTGAGACGGGCGCGCCCTGACTTCAAGTGCCTCCGCTCCTCCCTGCTTGAGGGGTCTCCCCTGTGCTTCCCCCCCTCACCTCCTTGGGACCAACCTAAACATCACGCGGCGAAGGACGTCCTCTCTGACCCGAGACCCTAGGGAGGCCGCCCCTGCTCTGAGCCGGCACAGCGGGGACAAGCTGCCGCCTCCGCGTGTAAGTGTTGGCGCCGCCTCTCCGCGCCCCACAGAGCAGAGGGAAGAGCCTGGTCTCCTTCTGTTCCTCACTATCCACCGGCCACCCCAGCTCCTAAGACAGTGCTGCCCACAGTGGACAGTAAGCAGCAGCAACATCTCCCGAAATACAGGAATTCCGCTGTATTCATTTTGGGACCCCCAATGACCTCTCACAGTGGCAGTATGAAAATGGCTATTTATAAAATAAACTAACATTCTCACAATTGCGTATTACAGCACTTACTTCCCCTCAGATGAATGACAAAATTAATATTTTTACATCAAATTTCAAAATACTCCCTATACGATTTCCAGTAAAATATCATCTGAGAAAATAAAATAGGACTGAAGTTATACAACAGGTTCTCGACCTTTATAAACTTCCCACTGGCCCAGGGAAAGCCGCCAACGGTCTGCACTAGCCCATCTGTTCACTGCAACAGCGGAGTTATGATGTCAGAATCGCAGGGTTCTGAGACGCCTGGAGAAGTCACTGAGCCACCAAGCACTCTACCAAGCAGGGCTAGCAGTGACTGCCTCACATTCTGCCTGTGTTAAAGGTGGGTCTGATATCCTAGGGCTTAGTGGTTTAAAGAAAACGTGATCTGTATAATATTTTAGGATGAAGGAAAAGGGGCCAGCTGTTAACAGGAAAAACATGATGTCTAGCCAGTTCTTTGTAGACAGCGATACGCTAGATGGGTCAACATTCAGGCCTGGTGCTGTATAATGGCACCAGGTTCTGCTCTCTGCCCACAGCAAGCTCTGCGGGTCTCATTGTGTGAACCCACCTCCTACGATGGGGTCCACAGGGTGCAGCAGTCCCAGCGTCGTCGTTCCGTCTGGCTTTCTTCTTTCAAATTCACACTGTAATGACCCAAAGTGTTCACACGGCATAAGCGGCTTTGTGTGTATCATACACGTACCCCACCAGAAAGCCTTGCTGTATCACACAGTACAGGGAGCTGTCACAGAACACGCAGATCCCGACGTGCACACCTGTCCCCTATGCACAGGTGCTGACAGCTGGACTAGGGATGGTTAGGGAACCACAGACTGAAAGGCCATGTGAAAGGGTCCTTACGGCCACCTGGTTCTGCCTCTGCTGCTTAAACAAGAGGACACTGAAGACCAGGAGGGGGGTGACCTCCCAAAGTCATATACGAATCCATCTGGTTTAAAACCAATGCGCCAAACAATAATATTTCAAAAGACCACAGTATAAACGTTTTCATAAACATAAAAGTAGTGGCTCATTTCCTGATGTTAGAACATGTTAAAAACCCAGTAAAAGAGGGCAAGGTTAATCATGTAACTGACAAACACCCACGACTTCTCTGATCTGAGTGTGGTGCTGAGGGCCCCGAGGCAGATGTGGACTGAAAGTACACGGGACTTAAGCGCACGCTCAGACCCCGGGTCAGCGACTCCAAGGAGGGGCCCACCCGTCACCTGACTGTTCACCAGCCGCCGCGTCAGCTTGCCCCCGGACTCCCGCACGATGCGGTCGATCTGCTCCTGCTCTCTCTCTAAGTTGTGGCTCTTCACTTTATCGTCCAGCGTATCTTTGTCTTTCCTGAGAACACATGAATGTAAGTAAAAAGAAGGTAAGGTGAAAGCATTAAAGGGAATTTCAAACATGAAGACAGCAGAGGTGGAGCCGTGCTGTTCCCTAATTAATGACGGGGAGGCCTGTGCGTGTGCAGGAAAGGCAAACCCCAGACCCGGGCTAGCTCCCTCGTTTGGGCCCAGTGTTATTTGCCTTAAACATTTTTCTCAGCATACGCACAAAAAAATGAAATCTACCAAGAATATATATTGAAGGGAGAGAAAATTTTTTTTAAAAGTTTGATTTTTATAATGAACATTTAAAATTATAAATCACAGAAACAGAACTAAAACTTGTCGTAAGTTTACTTTCTTTGCATTGTGACAGCAGAAAGCCCCAATTACTAATGACAACCCTCTTCCGGAGTGCAGTGAGGGGCTGGGCGGGGCCCTGGGGAGTCCCTGCTCCCGGGTGATGTCTGGTGAACACGTCCATGTCCACACGACAGCCCCCCTACGGTCATGAATACATTTCCCTCCACAAACAGTCCTACTTAAATAAACGCACTGACAGCGAGCCCGAGAAGAACTTGTTGGCTTTAAAACCAGTCTCGTAAGAAGACACACTCAGAGCTGTTTTCCGAACTGTGTGGGGCAAGTCCACATGGTGCCTGGTAGGGGACGAAGGTGTCACACCCCGAGATGGACGTTCATGCCCAAACCAGCCGCCCACAGGCAGCCTGGCCCTGGCTCCCGCAGGCAGGCGCCGCAGCAGCATTCCCCCTCACCCGCTTGAAAAGACCGCTTCCTGTGACCCTGCTGAGGCTCCTTACTTCTTGTTTTCCTTGTGGGGACTCTTGAAGGCTTGTGCTTCGGTCTCGCCCGCGTCCTCCCTCTCCGCCGGCCAGCGGCCGCTGTCCTCCCCGCCCTGCGCGGGGTCTGCCCTGTCCTTCTGCTTCCGACTCTTCTGCAGGTCAGCCATGAAGTCTATGCTCTGCTTCAGGCTCTGGATTCGCTCCTAAAGAAATTCAAGAGCGTTCTCAGTGCATGTCTGTCATTCACTTTTAAAGTAACGCATTGTGTTTCTCACAAGAGCTTGCATTTATCTCGTGAGTAACCCGGGGAGAAGAACAATTCAATGTAACTGCACCGAGTATTAGACTCAGGAACCAGGACAACAGTCTATCCTTCCATTCAGACAACTGCACTTCCAACCTAAGAGAATGCTTTGTAACTTTACTGCATCATCCAATAGTTCACAGAAAGGACAGAGGAGTAAAGACTTCTTTGCAGTATCGAATTTAAAAAGCGGAATTTGTTTTAACAGCATGTTAAAGTTTTATATTGAGCAGAATGGCTTATGGCTGAAGTTTAAGAATGCGCAGGTATTTAAGACCGACAGCCCGTGAGCACAGGCCTCTCCGAGTGCTGTGGCGTCAGGGCGGTCCCCAGCGGCCTGGGAAACAGCCTGCTAGAGAACGAGAGGGGCCAGCACAGCTGCCTTCACGGAGCGCGTAACGTTCTTACTTTCCCACTGCACGGACACGCTGTGAGGTCTGTGCTGTGGTTCGGGGCCTGAGGTTTCTGGAAGCTGTTCCTAGTGATGCCTCTGCCTCTGAACGCTGAGCCTGTCACTGGATGAAATATGGAGGGCGGTCTCCTGGGGGACGCAGACAACGGCAGGGAAGGCTTTACAGAACAGGAACTAGAAAGGACCGAGGGCATTCAGATGAGAACAATGAAGTCCAGAAACACTAAGTGACTCATCTAAGGTCACAGAACCAGTGACGAGGCCGGGCCTCCTGTGCCCAGGCCTGTACCAGAGGTGCAGCCTGGAAAAGCCTCAGGAAAGCAGACCTGTTGCATTTCTGAACTTCATTTTAAAGTAATCTTAAAACTACTCACCTAATATACTGTACTGCAGACACAGACGTGAATAGAGAAAATAAAAGCCTCGTTAACGTATTATCTAGACCAGGGGTGGGCAAACTTTTTGACTCGAGGGCCACAATGGGTTCTTAAACTGGACTGGAGGGCCGGAACAAAAGCATGGATGGAGTGTTTGTGTGAACTAATATAAATTCAAAGTAAACATTACATAAAAGGGTACGGTCTTTTTTTTTTTTTAGTTTTATTCATTTCAAGCGGGCCGTAGTTTGCCCACGGCTGATCTAGAGGGACAGGCCACAGAGCCAGGACAGGCCCTGATCAGTCCGATTCTATTGTGCTGCAACAGCATCTCGGATTTATTTAGGTGATCAAGAGTTATTCTACGTATGCCCATTCTTTATAAAAATAACGTCTTCTAATTGTCAGTATTTGTAACTGAAAAAATAATGAAAGGCTGCTCTGCAATCTTTTTCCATCGAACATTTAAGCAATTATCTTTTAAAAGACACCACACATGGGAGGGTGTGCTGGGCTCTCCTGGGAACACTGCTATGTGAGGAGTTCGCTCAGGTCTAAATTTAATCATGTAAAATCACTATTGTAAGGATCCCTCCCATCTGGGGTGGAGAGAAGTCAACAGGAAGCTATAACACAGGATGGGTAGGGCTCCTCAACAGGAAGAGGTCTGAGAAAAAGGAAGATAACAGAAAAGGGAAAGGGAGAAGAAACTGCATTTTCTGTGCCTCCAACCAACTCACCCCAGTAAACTCCAGGGGATACTGGACTCTTTCGCATGTTATATTAACTACATCATTTACCGACACTAAATGGTGGTAACAGTGGTGAGTCAACACGAATAAACTTGCCTTGGATATGCTAGCCCTGTGAGTTACACTTTCTCCTAGAAATCCATGTGCCTCGTTTGGAGTAAAGGCTGCAACTGACAGAAGCACTTTTCCTTCAAATGGGGTAACAACAGCATTGTGGGTTTTTAAACCTGGGACACGGCTCGGTTCTGTCCTCTGAGTCTTTCTGCCAAGACTGGGATAAACACTTTACATTCTCTTCCCTCTGCAAACTCTGCCAAAGATGGGTAACTGGCTGACATCACAGTTTCCTAAGTCTGTGGGAGAGGATGGGACTGCTGTCTAAATATTAGGAGTGCAAGGATTAACTGTCAACCCAAATGTTTCTCTTTCCCTTGTGAAGTGGGTCCAAGAACCTTTCAGAGCCCAGCAGACACTCAGCCATGTGCACACCATGGCGGCTCTGTAACGTGGAACTGACACAGATGCACCATCAAAGCTGAGAAACCACGTGCGGCCATGACTCACTCCCACTGTCCCTAACTCCTCGGGGTCTGAGCTCCAGCTCTGAGCGCCAGCTTTTCTCCTTCTTGCTATCTTATACCCACACATTTCTTCTTTGCAAAAAACCCTCTCCTCTCCTGCTCTTCTTGGTCAGTCTCCGCCCCACGCCAGGTCTCCTCTCGCGGCAGCATTCGCTGGGGGCGATGGTCCCGAAGGGCACAGGTCAAACCCTCCTCTGGAGATGAGGACACGGACGCCCAGGGGCTCGGGTCCTGCCTGGGGCCCAGGAGTCAGCGGCAAGAGCTCCCACTAGACCCGCGCCCCCTCCTGCTGTGGCGAGGCGCCCATTTCCCATCCCACTCGGAGCCGTGAGTAAAACCCCGAGAGGTGGCTTATCCTAGGAGCTCCCCTTCTCTCCCACAGCGTTCGCCTCAATTCACCCTTCACGGTCTGTCATCAGCCCTCGCTCCCAGACGACACCCACAGTTTCCTGCCACTGTCTGCAGCACCGCTCTGCAGGCTGTGTGGTTACGCTGTCTCCGTCACACAGCTGAGGACGTGCCTGGGCCCCTGCCCACATTTCTGCCACCTCGAATGCCTGTCCCTGCCGGGAGGGACAGCTCCCTTCAGGTGGCTTTGAGACAGTTGCCCGTTAGTGCTCATTTGTGTCTCTTTCTTCTCCCAGGAGTTCCTGTGCTGCCACTTCAGATCCCGTCCTGACAAAGGGAGGGGCACTTCCTCCCCCCGCTCTTCCCTCACCTAACCAGCCTCATCCTGGAACTCGGGCTGGTGTTTCTTAAACTGTAAGTACAAGTCTACCTGGTGAGTATCCATTCAAGAGCCTCGTATAAGTAATTACAAGTGAGCACCAATACTTTGTATCAATTCCAAACGAGAATCTTCCTTTCATTTTCTTCTCTGTATTATTCAAAAGTTTTATTGAATATTTCAACTTACATATGATCTGCCTAAACAATAAAACCAGTACTGAACTGGACCTGTATTACTATGACAAAAAACAAAGGAATACAACCTTTATAAAAATTCTTATTTATGACAAAGACGTTTCTTTACCTGGCTAAGGATTTTCATTCCCGAGTGTAAGAGCTTCTTGGCAGCTTTGTAATAAATGGTCTCTGGTTTGTTATAAATCATAGCGTTCGTGCACATGAGCTTGAAGTGATCCTGCAGAGAGAATGTTAAGGGGGAAAACGCATTCAAACAAAACGAAGTGCGCTTCTTTCTTGATTTGAAATCATACAGGCCTTCAAAAAATGAAAATAAAACAACATCCTGCCCTCTTCTCTCATGTTTACTGAAGAACATTAATAGCAATTTATTGAATTTTAAAACTCACAAATACTAATTTAAATATCCTACATTCTTTTCCAAATTTTTGAAACATTTCACAACTATATAAACTTTATATATCAAGATGAAAATTTTAATCTTACGGAAAAAAAGAAATTGAAGAAAATACTTCTATCACATATTTAATAGAATAATTTTAACTGAGTAGTTAGTTAATGTAATTAGAAATGTTATTCTTAGTTTAAAAAAATCTTAAGTTTCTATATATTTATTAAATTTTATTTCAGATCTTGACTGAAAACAGGGACCAGGGCTAAATTATCACATTATTTCCTACTAAATCCAAACTAACTGAGCAAAAATGTTCCAATGCTTACACATTTCCTTTTACCTATTTGGATGCTATTATAAGATAAACATAATTTGCAGAATGTTGCAAAATCATGACCATGTGAAATAAACCATACAACCTCAAAAAGCTGAAACATGTAAATGAGGAGCCAAATGACCCCAAATTACATTTCTGATTTAAATTTCAAAGTACACAGATATGCCAGAGAAGCAATTCATGGGTAATTTTTACATCACATAAATGTGAGCGATTATGTCAAGCCCTTACTAAACTAAAATGATAAAAACCCAACAAAAAAGAATCTGATGCCCCCTAACAAACTCCTCCAAATCAAAAAAACATTCGAACGCCACTACTTAATAAAGTGATGACAGCTGAGAACAGTCAAATGGAACAAAAAGAGGTACTGAGCACTGTTTACCAGTTATGAGAAGACTGATTCTAGGGTCATAATAAATTGGTATTAAATTCAAAGTGGACGAAGTTCATGAGGACTCGGCCCCTGGCCCAGTCTCTAAGCAGCCAGGCTTTCGCTGGACCCTGCACCTCCAAGAATGTGATGAAAGCCATGGGCCCACTTGTTCCTACAGCCTGTGCGTGTGCATGCGCACACCGGAGCAGACCTTTTCATGTAATTTTAGCGGGTTCCCGGTCCCCCCAAGGCTACCCAAGGGACCCTAAGTGAAGCACCCTTGGACAGATATTCGGGAAAGCTTCCAGTCCATTAAGAACTATTAAGTGTTTACTCGGGGGAAGGAGAGGCCGGTGAGGGGAGACACACCATGGCCATTATTCACACAAAATGACACTGGGCTGGTCACTGGCCCGAGGGCACTGGATTCTCCTCCCGAGCACAGGCAGCCTGTGGGTTCCCTGGGCCTTCAGCACTGTCATGTGCTGGGCTTTCCTGGACCTCTGTGTAATGGCACTTGGTCATCTGAAACCTGAATGACCCTTCTGCATACTTTTCACATAATTAAAAAAATCTTGAACAGCCTAATGAGCTGGATAAGCTAATAAATATTACTTTGGGTTGCTGGGGAAAAAAAAAAGGTAGTAATATAGAAAACTCTAAAGAGTTCAAAATACTTGTTCATTTTAATTATGATAAGCCTGAAGCATCTGCTCAAAAACACGTAGGGGCATACTGCTCTCTCCTGTCATCACAAGACAAAGATCAGAGGAAAACTGTTCACTAAAAGAAAAAAAAACCAAAACTGTTAAGATTTTTTCCATTAAGCAATAATCAAGTCGGAAATATGCTGAAATAAACAGTTCTAGCCTAATTTTCACCAGATGAAAAGTTGGGGAAAGTTTCCATTTCTCTAAAGACACAAGAATGCAATTCCAGTTTTCCAGAGTACTGGGGTATTTATTATCTATCCATTCAAAATGGTAGGAAGACAGAATTCAATGCTGGTGTTATTCATCTCTCAGCTGACTGACATGTGGATAAAAAAAAAAAAGAGCAAATAAAGATATAGTTTACTGCCAGATTTTCCTTTTATAGCTGATTAGGTCAGATGCACACTATGATGCTTATGCAGAAAAAATAAAGGCAAAATATACATCCAAACCAGTGTAGTCTGTGGTGGTTTGGTATAAAGCTAATTTAAAACACACGTGGCTCCTTTTCGGATGAAGATTAAAAAGAAAAGTATCATCTCTCAAATCAACATATACCAAGACTACGTAAAGACGGAAAAGACTTCAACTATAACATTAGGCATGTACATCATTTTAGTGGCTTGTAGGTTCTTTACTTGCAAGTTTTTAATTTCCTTCCTTTTAAAGTTGAAGGAAACATGCTCAACAAATACGGCCAAAGTGATCTGAGAGAGCAAGTGACTTTCATTAAACTAGTATTTCTGGACCAGCCAACTTATTCTCTATGTGAGAAGACATGCACACCTTAGATGTCTAGGAAAAGAAACAACTCTAATTCAATTTCATTAAAATATCAACTTCACCTGTATCGATCTGAAATTGAAAATCAATATCCTCTCATTTTAACAGTTGAGAAAATATACTGTGGAACATATGAAATTCAAAATTTTATGAAAATCCCCCAAATAATAAAAGATAGCAGATGGCTTATTTTATCTGGTTTTGTACCTCCAAGCTCAAAAATGTTTTCAAAGACAGAAATACACAAAGATTTTTGGATTTTAAAGTAAACTTAATTCTTTGCAAAACAAAAACTCAATTAGAACGATTCTCAATACCAAACATGAAGGTTTCTACCAAGATTGCATATCTACAGGATCCAAGAGCTTGCCTCCCAAATGAATAAAGATGTGTTACTTTGTATCAGAGCTGTTATTTGTCCCATCACAACACAAACAGCTCTAGTTACCTTCAGTTCTTCTATGGACTGGTAGTCATTGTTCTTGATCTTTTCTTTCATGGTACTAAAATCCATTGGGTGTTTAATGATCATGGAGTAGCCAGGAGCAATAAAATCAGTCACAGGGAATGAAAAGAAAGCACTTGGGTCTTTTCTGTGAAGATATAAAAAAGCCAATTTTACTTCTACTACAAACATATCTACTGGTCTAAGAGCAGGAGTCAGAGGAAACCGTTCAGATGTAGAAAGAATCTGTAGTATGCTAACATGTTTTCCACTGAAAACTACAGGAATAACTGTAAAGACTAATAACTATTTAATAACAAGGTGAAGATGTTTTACATAATAATTGTACTCTTATAGAGTCTTTTAAAATATGCAGGTTAAATTAATTAGTAGTACCTCCTACACAGGGAAAAATGAAAAATAAAAAGCCCAGCTTAACTGAGCAATGTCTTGGCCTTTGGGTGATTAGTACTATGTATTTTTATCCACCACGGGGGGAAAGGCGGAAACAGTAACGGTGAATGCACACCTGTGCCCTCTTCCATATGGTTTCTAACTATTGGCTTGGACTCTTGGTGGGCCACACAATTACTGCATCCCTGTGAGCTTATATATTTTGACTTCTATTGTGTGTTGTGTTGTGTGTGTAGGTGGGGGTGTGTTAAAAAAATGACATTAAAAAGCCCTCATAATACCCTAAACTTGAGACAGTGTTTTCTATTACTGGCTCTCAACTCTCACTGGAGGAACTTTATAAAAACTCCAGTGGGCTAGGGGAGGCTTACCTCAGACCCAGGGCATAAGAATCGGGTGAGGCCCTAGCCTGTTTGGCTCAGTGGATAGAGCGTCAGCCTGCGGACTGAGTGGTCCCGGGTTCGATTCCCACCAAGGGCACATGCCTGGGTTGCGGGCTCAATCACCAGTGGGGGGGGCGTGCAAGAGGGAGCCGATCAATGATTCTCTCTCATCATTGATGTTTTTATCTCTCTCTCCCTCTTCCTTCCTCTCTGAAATCAATAAAGACATATATTTAAAAATAAAAAATTGCGTGAGGAAGGAGGGTGGGTCCAGGCACTGGTGTTTCTAAGGTTGAGTCCTGGTACTGGCACTGAAGCATTTGGCATTGGTATTTCCAGGACTGACAGGGTTGAGAACCATTGTTTTATATAATTAGGTCATCAGAGTGGTTTTTCCTCTGGAAATCTGGCATACTAAAATTTTTTGATTCTAAATCATCATGACAATAAAAAATGGCTTAAAAACTAACAATAGCAGTGACTTTTAAAATGTATTTACCACGTTACAGGCCCGGGACTCTGCCTTTGCTCTTCCCAGCACGATGCCCAAGCAAGGAGACTAACACCCGAGAATAAGCAGAAACACCCTGCCTGGACCTTCCACGTGCAGATGGGTGATGCCACAGCAGTTACTGTGAACGACGACACTGGCCGTCTGGGAGGCCCTCTTCAGAGAACATCATCTCCGCCCCCGAGAGCAGTCATTTGATACAGAGCCCCATGACCGAAGTGGTGTTCCCACACTGGTCAACTGCATTCTTAGAATGCATGCCCTGCACCTGCGAATCCTCTGCCAGGGACATGTCTTTCAGCTAAAAACTGAAATTCTGAGTACAGAGAAGTATCAGAACATTTTAATAAACACTGACTTATTCTTTCCCCTTGTACAAACTTAACATTGGCTTAATCTAGATACTGAAATTTTTAGAACCAATTCCTGCATTTAAAAGTGGCACGAATCCTATTTATAGTATTCTGCCCCCCGCCCCAGGCTTAGTAATCGCTGAACTTTCACAGTATGATAAGCACTGCGCAGATACACAGAAGGCATTTTTATCTATAAACAAAGTGGAACTATCTGTATTGTTTATTCCTGGTTTAAAGCTTGAACATCAGAAGTTACTTCAGATTAAAAGAAATCTGCCATTAAGAATATTACGTAACACTCTTCAAGCTGCCAGTTCAAACAAACCAATGAGAACATCTAAAAGCCAGCCTCTTGGAGGGCTTCACTGCCAGGCAAAATATTTATCATCCACTTTAAAATCAAGTACGTTTGGATTCCGGCCACACAATGGGGCTTTAAATAATCAAAATAGAAAAGTGTTTTGGATACTATCTTTCTCCTTTCAATGTCCACGTTACAAAAGGACTGGAAAACCCATTTACCTCTGCAACTGTCTCATCAGTTGATTCAAAGCTTCTTGAAGGGGCGTCTGTTCTACTTCTAAGGCAAAGAAGAAAGGAAAAGAGCACTTTAAAAAGGCAGATTCTGCGGAGTCCTGTTTAGCTGATTTCCTTTCTATATGACTTATCCATACCCATCATTAAGCACCTCACACAGAAACTCCATTTCCCTTATAAGTAAGTATGAATTCAAAACTGCAGCTAATTTAAAGGTCGTATGCATCAGAGAAGTAAGAAAACTAAAAATTCCATTAAAAGGCTTTCAAACTTTCACTTGAAAGCTAGAAACCCAGTGCCTTCCCCTGGCTGTGTCAGCCTCCTCACTCAGGACAGTTCACCGTTGCTCTGACCTTCCTGTTTGGCTACAGAGCTCGAGAGAGGCTTCTCAGGGGGCAGGTCCAATCTTGCAGGCGCCTGGCACTGGAGGTCTTTTTCTGCCTCATTCTCCACACGGTCCCGATCGCGCCTCTTTCTATCCTCCTAAATGGAACAAAGGGAGGTAATGTAGAAATATCTCAGAATACCTTTAAACTAAATCATCTTCATTTCAGTGGAAAAAAGTAAGACGCCACTGAACATGCTTTTAAAAAAATCATGTATTTTGCTGCCATCTACTGGAAAAGGAGAAAATAACACGTTCACAAAGGGAAGAAAAGTGATTTGACAGAATAGGCCAGAAATAGCCACTTAGAAAACAACACTATTCCTAAAAGCAAGATAACATACCTAGCAATAAATCTAATAAAAACACCGAATATGTTTTGGGGAAAAGTATGAAATATTACTGAAAGGACACTGTGGAAGACCCGAATAAAGGAAATACACCATGTTCGTGAGTCAATTCTCTCCAGAGTTATCTATAAATGAAATGTAATGCCAATCCAAACTGGAAGACGGGATTTTTCATGGCATCTGACAAGCCAAGCATATAACTTATCTTGCAGGTCAAAATCAAGAGCCGTCAGAACAGGTTTGAAAAAGGTGACCATGAGAGTCTTACCAGGTACACAGCACCTGTACGAAGTGACAGTAATGAAGACAACGTGGTCTGACATAGGGATAGACAAACCGACCAAGAGAACAGACTGCGGAGCCCAGAAACAGACCCACACGCACAGCGAGTCTGGGTATCACAGAGGCGGCATCATTGGGAATAAAGACAACAGGGGAGTTGGTGCTGGGACAACCAGTCATCCGCATGGAAAAAGAAAAATGAATATAGTCTCTACCTCATACCAGACGCAACAGTAAACCCCAGGAGAGCAGACTGACATGTACAAAGCAAACCTTTAAAACTTCAGAGAGAAGCATCTTTATGACTCAAGAGTAGAAAAAACTTTTCTTCCCCATAAACAAGCTGAAAGGCCAGCTACCGACAGAGACAAGTACCTGCAACACACACACCCCAAGGTCTTAGCAAAGATCACATGAAGAACATCAGCAAACAACCAAAGGGAAAATGGGTGAAGAGCATCATAGGTAATTCCCAGAAGAAACCTGAAGTGTCAGGAAATGAGCGCAAGCTCCCTAGACCTCCAGGAATTACACCTGTAAAAACTAGAAGGCATTCCACATCTCTGATCAGCAAAAACTCAGATGTCTGTATATGTCAGGTTCTGATGAAAATGAAGAGAAATGGGGCTCATGCCTTGCGGATGGGTGAGTACACGGGTACAGCCATAGCTGAACCAGGAACAGTACCTAGGACAGGAAGGCCTTCACGGACCCCGCACCCCTCCTACCCCGGGGCACACACCCGGGAGACACTTCCCTTCACAGTGTCCACTCGACCCTGACAACACAGAAGTGGGTGCAGCCCTATGTGGATTTTCTTCAGTAAATGCCTTGCTGCCTTCCACCTGCTGTCGGGAGTCCCAGGTGGGGAGGGCTGAGTGTATGCACTCATCTACGTCACTTTACACAGGGGATGTGCGCGTCTTTGGAAGCTGGTATCCTGGGGGGTCCTGGAACCAATCCCTCCTGGATATGGGGGGACAACTCAAGTTTCTGGGGAGTCAGGTTGCATGCAGATTTTCGACTGCACGGGGGGAGGGGGAGTCAGCGCCCCTAACCCCTGTGTCGTTCAAGGGCCAATGTCTACAAGAATATTTACTGCAGCCCTGGCCGAAACAGTAAAAAAATTAGAAACAGCCCAATGCCTGCTCCAGGGAGATGGACCACTGCGTTCCGGTTTATTGACGCAGCAGGTGAGATGAAGACGCTGAAGAGACAGGCAGGTGAGCGTCCCGGGGAGGGCGGGGCGTGATCACGATGTCGCTCAGCGTGCACCCCAAGGTGGCAGGGACTTACTCCTCATCTACTAACCACCAACGGTTAAGAAAATGCTTATTTTTACTCCTGGTGTCCTATCTCCGAAAGATCTCGATCCAGTTTTCTCTTCGACAGACGCAAACGCTGTTTGGAAAGGTGGGAGCCGCCCGTTCGGCGCGCGTGGCATCGGGAGGACCTTTATTTCAGAACCACAGGTGTGGACCTGGGCGGAGCCCATTCGCTGCTGAACGGAGTCCCGCCCTCCTGGTCCCGGGGCCCGGCAGGTGGGCCGGCGGCTCCCTCACCTGGTGCGAGCGCAGCTGGAGCCTAAACCATCCCCGGGGCGGCGGCCGGTGTTCCCACTCAGCCCCGCGCCTCCTCGCAACGGGGCGGCCTTTAAAGAAGGCGCAGGGCCCGGAGAGGCCGGTTCCATTGGGGGCGGGAGCGGGAGGCG
>NW_005871789.1:211269-242267 GCF_000147115.1 Myotis lucifugus | reverse complement strand
CGCACGCGGGAGCGGCCGTGCGGCGCGTGGCGGCCCCTGGCGGCTGGAGGGGGCGCTGCAGCCTGCGGGCCGGGAGGCGGAGTCCGGGCTGGGGGCGGGGCCGGGGCGGGGCCACTGCCCGAATCTTCCTTTCTTGTGTCGCTCTCCCTCCTCTCTCACCTCTCCTCCGTTCTCTGTCCCTCTCCTGTCTCTTTCCCTCCCTCCAAATCTGTTTCTCTGTCTTTTTCTTTCCCTCGCTGCATATTTTCCTTCCTTTCTCTCTTGCCTCCTGTCTCTTTCCTTCTTCCTCTCCCTTTCCCTTTTCTCTGTCCCTCCACTCTTTCTTCCTCTGCCTTTTCTTTTCATCGCCCTTCCTCTTCCCCTCCTACCCCACTTCCCCTAATTTCTGTCCCCATTGAACAGTATTTATGGAGCCCTGTACTGGATGCCAGATCCAGCACAGCCAGCTCACTGGTAACGGAGAGATTCTTGTTAGGTTTGATGGAGCAATTGAGTTGATACCCTTCCCCTGGGAACTGGCTTTTCAGGTCATTTCACTATGGACATTCCCTTTGCTGAAGACCACTTTTCACTTGTGATGACCACTTTTCACTTGTGGTGACCACATTCCATTCTCTCCCCTCCCGGTCTGCATAAAAAAGTCTCCGCCCAGAAAAAAATCCCGCCAAAAGTCCTTTAAAAGCCGCTGACTCCCCTCACTGGGTGCTGGAGCCATCCAGGCTCAGCCACCTGGTGTGCGGATGATCTCTGGCCTGTGCGTTCCTCCTTTGGCGACCTAGCAATTCTAATAGTAAAAATCGCAGGTGCTGATATGGAAAGGCCTTCAAGTATGGGGTGAAGCTTGGTTTCCACCATTGGCTTTAACCCTTTTTGCTCTAAGGCAGTGGTTCTCAACCTTCTGGCCCTTTAAATACAGTTCCTCATGTTGTGACCCAACCATAAAATTATTTTCGTTGCTACTTCATCACTGTAATGTTGCTACTGTGATGAATCGTAATGTAAATATCTGATATGCAGGATGGTCTAAGGCGACCCCTGTGAAAGGGTCGTTCGACTGCCAAAGGGGTCGGGACCCACAGGTTGAGAACCGCTGCTCTAAGGAGAACCGCTATGCCCACTGCCCTGTGGGTCTGGCCTCCGAGGTGGCATGCCTTGCTCCAGGCCGAACCCATGAGTGTACCTGTCTGTTCCCCCAGGGCAGGGTCTGGTCTTGTTCCCTTGGCATCCATAGCCCGCACAGTGACCCCTGCTGTGCCCCTGGCGCTAGCTTTCTCTCTGTGCCTTTTTCTTCCCTCCCACGACCCTGGGATGGAGGAAGAGGGTCTGGTTAACAGTCACACTGCAGAGGGAGTAATTCCCTCCCCCTCCACAGGTCCTGTATAGCGCCCCCCCTCCCCCCCACAGCCCGGGGAAAATGAGTAAGAGCAGGAAGTGGAAAACACTTCGCAGAAAAAGTTCCCGGGAGATAGAAACCCTACCTGGTCTCACGTTCTATTCCCAGCTCCAGGACCCTGTCCGGCACATCACAGGCACACAGCGTGCTAGCTGAACCGAACCTCGCTGTGTGGGTCTGATGCTACGAGGACCCCTCCAGGTTCCTGCCTCCTGGGATTTATGTCCTAGAGACCTGCTCCTACCAACAGAACATGGCAAAGGTGAGGAGCTGTCACTTTTGGGGTTCGGTTACCCGAGAGTGAGACTTCTGTCTTGCTAGCCACCTCTGTCGCCCTCTTGGCTTGCGGCTGTGATGGTGCGGGTTCGCAAGGAACCGGGCAGCCTCCAGCCACGCTGGGCTCAGCACAGTCGCTTGGAAATACGAGTTGGGTGAAGGAATGAGTAATTGCTACTGTTTTGTTAAGGATTCCTTCTCTCCTGAGGGTCCTTTCGGTTGGGGACGGAGACAGGAAGTGACAGGTGGCCTCCTGAAGAGTCAGAGGAGGAGGAGGAGGAGGTGGAAGAGAGCTGCTGGTGCCCCCCACCCCCCTGGGGTGTATGGCGCTCCCAGGAAGTGGCCTCTGGCCGCTCTCTCAGGCCCAGGCCTCTCAGGAGAGACCCGGGGGCCGAGGCAGGGGCCGGCCAGACTCCTGACCCTGAGCCAGGCTCCCAGCCCGCTGCGCCTGCGGACCTCAGCGCCCCAGTGGAGGGGCTCGCAGCACCGCTGATGTGCTGGGCACCTGGCCGACCGGGCAGTTCTGGGGGAGCCCGGCGGGGACCCCTCACAGCTATCCCCTCATGGCTGACAGGAAAGAGGATTCCTGGTGACTGACCCGGTGACCCAGGCGGACTAAAGGCCGTGAACATCAGGGGCCCGAGACGCTCACCTCTGCCCTTCTGGGCTCCTCAGAGCCCCACTGGGCGAGGCACCCCCAAGGCCAGTTGTTCTTGGGCTACTTCCTTCTTCTCTTGTCTTGGTCTGAACCTTGGTTTTCCCCTCTGGGGAATGGGTAGAACCAGCCCTGCACGGCCATGTGGTTGGCACGAGGGCCAGGGAAGGGAGGAGCGGAGTGTGAAGGAGCAGAAGGGAGTGGGGGAGGGTACTCTGGGGGTGCCTGCCCTGTGTCCCGGGGGGCAGGGCGGGGAGGGGGGGGGGAGAGGTGGCATTTCCAGAGCCCAGGCCCCGGTGGCTGTAACAGGTGCCCCAGTCTGGCAGCATGGACTGGCCAACCTGGCGCCAGCATGTGCGTGCTGGGGGCCGAGACTGGCTCCCTGGGCAGCTCCGGGGATGCAGCGGCCCGAGGCGATTCGCTGTGACAGCCTGTTGACAAGGCAGCTTCCAGGGTTGCTCACAGTCGGGCGCAGGGGGAGCTGCCCCAGCCGCCTGCCTCTGCGTGAGCAAAAGGCAGATGGCGGCTGCCCCTGTGGAGGTCTGGGCTGCCTCTGCCCTCGTGGCCTCGGCGCTGCTTGCTGGAGGGCAGCGAGTCCAGCACAGTGCCCACTGCTGACAACCTCAGAAGTCGTTGGGACTCAGATTTTGCCAAGACCAAGATAAACCTGCAGTCCCCAATCCGATGGGCAAGGGAAAGCACAAGGACCTGCTTCCCTCCCTCCCTCACTCCATCAGTTTTGTCCTCCATCAGTTTTGTTGAGTGCCTACTCTTGTGCCAGGCACTGTGCTAGGCACAGGTGTTCAGATGTGGGAGAGGAATTGTAAAGAGAAAGTGAAAAGGAGTGAGCGTGTGGATGTGGGTAGGATGCACGTGAGTGCTGTGTGGTATGTGCACATGTGCATGCGTGTCCTGCTTCTTGGCAGGACTCATCTCATAGGGTCCAAGGTCAGGAGATACCGTTCAGCCTCGTCTACTGGGAAAGAAAAAGCCTGGGATCGGAGGTCTCCGCTCCTTCTCTCATCTCTCTCTCTCTCTCTCTCTCTCTCTCTCACCCTGTGTCTTTTTCCTCTCTGCCCATCTCTTTTTCCTCCTCCTCCTCCTTCCTTTGCTCTACATGGCTCAATGTGATCACCAATCCACAATCCACAGTCTACTCAACCGCCAGTACATGAGCTTGCTTTGGCCATGGCCTACGCCTTGTCCAATCAGCTGTGGCCTTGGGGGCGGGGCCTTGCAGAGGATGGCCAATGAAATATCCCCAATAGCTCTACCCGCTGCAGGTGCCAGCTCCAAGAGCCTCAGGAAGGATGGCGTCTAGGAGGGGAGATAACAAAGATGATAAGAGCCAACAGTGACTGAGCACCTCTTTAAATCAGGCGGGGGACGCACATGCCCTCTTTTTCTTTTTAATATATTTTGTTATTGATTTTTACAGAGTGGAAGGGAGCGGGATAGAGAGTTAGAAACATCGATGAGAGAGAAACATCGACCAGCTGCCTCCTGCACACCCCCTACTGGGGATGTGCCCACAACCAAGGTACATGCCCTTGACCGGAATCAAACCTGGGACCTTTCAGTCTGCAGGCTGACTCTCTATCCACTGAGCCAAACCGGTCAGGGCTTTTTATTTTTTTATTTTTTTACTTTTATTGATTTCAGAGAGGAAGGGAGAGGGAGAGAGAGAGAGAAATATCAATGATGAGAGCGAATCATTGATCTGCTGTCTCCTGCACGCCCCCTACTGGGGATCGAGCCCACAATCCAGGCATGTGCCCTTGACTGCAATCGAACCTGGGACCCTTCAGTCCGCAGGCCGATGCTCTATCCACTGAACCACACCGGCTAGGGCGCCCTCTTTTATAATGAAATGTTATCGACGTATATAACACGTGCAGAAATCTTAAGTGTAGGGCTCAAGGCGTGTATTACTTCTTTGAATTCTCACAGCAACCCCATGGTAGGGGATAGGATTCTTACCGTCGCCAATGCGCAGGTCTGAAAACGGGCTTAGCGAAGTCCACCCGCTCGTCGAAGGAGGGGACCGGGATTCGAACCCAGGCAGCGGAGCTCTAGAATCTGAGCCCATGAGCACAGCTGGGTACTGTTCATGCCGCCCAGTCAGCTTCGGGGTTGGTGCAGCCTGTGGACCCAGCAGCGACAGGGAGACAAACCCAGTGGCTTTCATCTCCCAAGTGCGTGGCATGTCCGTGGAAACGACTCCAGTCTGGCTCTGCCCTCTGTCCCCCTCCCGGCCGCGTGGTGTCTTCCTCTGCGTGTCCCCGGCCAGCCCGGCCGCAGCTGCAGGCGGCCTCCGGGAACCGAGCTGCGTTATGATGTGCAGATGGTGTTTCCGCCGGGCCCCTCGCTTTTCATGTCGGTGGCCTCCGGGATCCCGGCCAGCCCAGATGTCCCTGATCATGAGAAAGCCTCCCTCCCCTGGCAAGGCTGGCAGGAGATGCCAGGGACGGGGGCCTCGGGCCAGCGCTGGCTTGGATCCTCTGGCGAGGGGGCTGGGCCGGAGGCTCGGAGGCTCGGATGCTGTGTCATTTGTGTCCAGCCCTGCGGTGCGTCTGCAGAGCCAGGGCTATCGCTTCCGCGTCTGCAGACAGATAGAGACACTGCGCAGCGAGGTTTTCAAAGGGCCCGGGATTGATCTCTTTTTTCCATCCGTGTTGTTTTATCTGACGCGCTTGCTATCTGTGGGCACAGACGGCCTCGCCCGTCAGAGGCGGTGCCCTCCTGTGACAGGAACAATCTCACCCCGTCAGTGACAGGCCGGGCCACGTGCAGGAGCCACGTGTCTCCCCCATCAGACGGGGAATTCTACGGCCAGCGGTAAACGTGTCTTTCCCATCAGACTAAGAGTCAGCAGTATCGGGGGGAATGCGGCTCTGCCCTCTGCTGTCAGACTAGGAGTTCCTGAACTTTGCAGACCTGCCCTTGGCTCACCTGCCTGGGACGGGTGCGGACAGTGTCAGCTACAGCAGGTGCTGGAGGTACACGGGCGAGGAAGAGCAACCGGGAGATTTAGGGGCACCTGGACCCGCTGTAGAACCCGGCCCGCTGTAGAACCCGGCTTCTGGCTCAGGGCTAGCTCCTCAACAGTAGCTCCGTGATGATGGCTGAATGAATGAATGAATGATTGAGTGAATGAGTGAATGATTGAGTGAATGAATGAATGATTGAGTGAATGAATGAATGAGAAGCTCACATTCTGTTAGGGAAGGAGTGAAATTCACTTAAGTGTCTCTATGTGTTGGACATAATTGTAGGCTCCTGATGTATATTACCTTATAAGTTTCTCCCCCCCCCCAACACACACCAAATTTATTGATGGGGAACTGGGGGCTCAGAGAGAACAAAATGACATGTCCAAGGTCTCACAGCTGGTGAATAAGGGAGCAGGGATTTGCACTGAGGTCCTTTGATTTCCAGATGTTTACTCTTCCTGGAAAAGTTATCGTCATTTAATTTCAGACCTACCCAAGGCAGATGTGTCTGATGTGGCATGTGAACCAAGGGAGAAGGAAAGTTAGAAATGTTTTAAAGGAGTGACTTGGAGATGGGTTTTGCAGGATGAGTAGGAGTTCACCAGACAGAGAAGATGGGGAAGCATGGTTAGAAAAGGAGGGTTGGTGAGCAGCTGCCGTTCCCATGTGCTGCTCTGTGGCCCTGCCTCTCTGGGAGCCGGACTTCCTGCCTCCCGCGGGGAGGACGCACAGCGGGAGGCCTAATCTCATGCTGGCACATCCCTGCCGAGATGCCAGGAAGTCTCCGCTGTGGGCCTCCCACCCTGGGCCAGCTGTGCTTTTAGGAGGAAGGCAGGGTGGTGGGGGCCAGCTGTGACGAGGAGCTCCCTCTCTGGGCCCCCCGAAAGGTTCAGGGCAGCGAAGGAGGAGCTGGAACCCTGCCTGGTCCTGCAAGGGCCAGCGGGAGAGGGATGGGTGAGTGGTCCCCCGGTCTGTGACCAGTGGTCCTCCCTCTGGTTTAGGAGCAGAATGCGATTTATCCCATCCTCTGCGGGTGTGGACATCCACAGGTAGCTTTCCTGGGGGGCGGCAGGGGTTACATCCTCCCAGGGGGAGTGCGGAGTCGGCCTTCGGTGGATCCCGGTGGCTGATCCGGGTCAGACTCTGTAAGGCCACCGTTTCGCTGAAACTGGGTAGAACGGGGTTGAGCTCTTAGTTGTGCTCAGCGGGGTCTGACCGACCTCCCGGAACCTGGGGTGCTAGAAGGAAGGAGCAGAGCCTGGTAGACCTGCAGCGGTCACATCGTGTTCGTGTTGGAATCGGCAGAACCTTAAAACAAGCCGGAGGTTTTACCCAAAGCCCAGGGTGTGTCACAGATACAAGCTGAGAAGCTCGCTGGAGGGAGGAGGGGGACCCAGAGGACCACCCACTCCCTCTTGACCCCGCGGCCCTCTCAGGACTGCATGGGACCCAATTTCCCCCAGCGCCTGAATAGTGCACCCCGACTCCCAGCTTGTAGCGCGAGGACCGCCGAGTGACTGAGAGGAGCATGACTTGTGTGTCCTTGTGTCTGCAGGGGTGTGGAGGGTGGTGCCCACCAATTTCTGGACTGTAGCCCCGTGTGTCGGGGGCCTCTGTTCAGCTGGCTCTGATGGCATCTGCTCCAGGTTCTCCATCCGGGCCAGCAGCGCGCCCATGATCCAGGCTCTGGGCTCGGGCACTGCTACCCAACAGGACGAGAGGAACTCTGCTCATGGGGGTAGACTCTGCCCTTTAAAAAAATATTTTTATTGATTTCAGGGAGGAAGGGAGAGGGAGAGAGAGATAGAAGCATCAGTGATGAGAGAGAATCACTGATCGGCTGCCTCCTGCACGCCCCCTATTGGGGATGGAGCCCACAACCCAGGCCTGTGCCCTGACTGGGAATCGATCTGTGACCTCCTGGTTCATAGGTCGATGCTCAACCCCTGAGCCACTCCGGCCGGGCTCTGCCCCTTTTGCAGGAGCACAATCTGAGGTCCAGAGAGGGCTGGGCTCGGGGTCACGCGAGTGTTGGGCGGCGTTAATGGAGGACGGACTTTGGTTCTGCCCCTTCGGGATCGTCGCTCGTCCCGGGCTCAGCCAGCCAAGGGAGACCCTCCCATGGGCCCCGCAGACAGCCATCTGCCCAGGCCTTGCCCAGCCGGGAGCCGTGAGAAGCAGAGCCTGATATGGAAGCTGCCAGGGCGTTACTAATGGGCTGTCGGTTGCAATTAGGGCAGCAGGCTTTCATCTCCCCGCCGCCCCCCTTCTGCTCGGCAGCCCCGCAGCAGGCGGCTTCCCGCCCTGTCCGTCTGGTGGGTGTCAGGCGCCCCCGCTGCGGGGGGACCCCAGGCGGGAGCCGGGGGAGGCCTCTCTGCCAGCCGTCATTAGGGCCGGCGCTGCATCCAACTGTTGCGTGTCCCGGGCCCGAGTCCAGCGTCCAGCGAGCCAGCGGCCTGCAGCCCTTCCCTCAGCCCCGCCAGGCCCAGCCCCTCTGAGCCTCGGCCCGGCCGCTCCACCGCTCCACGGAGGCCTGCCTGAGATTGCCTAGGTGTTCTGGTGACTTCTGAGGGCCTCGCAGGAGAGATAACGCTCGAATCAACAAATCTGCCGCGGTGGCTTTGAAGAGACTGTTTCAATCACTTTATTTTGTCTTCATGGCAGGTTTGCCAGATGGCGTGGGTCTTGCTGAGGTCCGGGACCGAGGGGGCGCGCATGGAACTGGTGCGGCTTCAAAGCTCCTTTTTAATCTTTAGCAACATCACAGCGGCTGGGAAACTGCCTCGCGCTCTCAAGTCTCCCCCACAAAAGAGGCGCGGCCGCGGCTCTAATGAAAGCCAGATAAAGGGATGGCTGGGATCAGGAACAGAGGGAAAAGAGCAGTCGTTAGTCTTTCTTGTAGCTGTTTCAAAAGAAATTCTAAGACAAATTATGGCTTTGGGTGTTTTTCCAAAGGGACCGGAGCCGGGGGAGGGCGCGTTGACCCCGCGGCACGGTCCCCCGGGCATGAAAGGCAGAGGAGACGAGAAAAGGCCGGCACACAACAATCACCTGCCCGCGAGCGCGCGTGGGGATGAAAGCCTCGCTGGCATAATTGCGGGCGAGGGCGAGGAGTGGGCGGGCGGGCGGCCTTACCTTGCCGCCAGCGCTATTAATGCTGAGGTGCCCTCCTCCTTCCCCTCGGGAAGGGCAAGGGCGCCTGGGCCTTTCGGGCCTGGGAGGGGCCGCTGCGCCGCGCCCGGCTGACCTTAGGTGCGGGCCGTGGCCACGTGGTGCGGTGCGTGGCCGCCTCGCGTGAGGGCCCAAGGTGGCTGCCAACGCCCGCCATCCCCGCGAAGGAGGCGCTGTGCCTGGGTCCCCTTCCCGTCCCACTCGCCTCCTTTAAGGTTTGAAGGTCTGTCTCTTGGAAGCTGGGGAGGGGTTTACCGACCGGCCATTCCACCCCCGTGCCCCCGTGTACCCCCCGCCCCCCCCCCCCCCCCCGCACATGCTCTTGTTTTCAGAGATCAGCCCTATGCTGGGGGAATCAGAGGGGTGCGGAGCCTACAGCTCGTTCCGTGGGCCCACTGGTCAGGGCTCTGGTTGCCCGAGGAAGGCACACGGGGGCTGGACCCCCCACTCCCCCCAGCACAGCGCCTGGGTGCAACATCACAGATAAGAAACAGCGATGCCCTCGCCAGGCCGGGCCCAGTCTGGGCGCCCCATCACTTCAGCCTCGTTGTCCGCCCACAGCAGGTCACAGGGCTCCGACCAGGTCCAAGGGCTGCCCTCCTCGGCTTTGCAGCTTCAGTGAGAAAAACTCGCTCCCGGTGGTGAAGGGTTAGATGTGCAGGAGCGGGAGCAGGGGGACCACTGAGACCCCTTCGCACCTCCCCGAGGGAGGCAGGTGGCACCGCCAGCGGGAGTAGAGAGGGTGCTGGTGAGTGTAAGCAGTGGGTGTCCTCGGAGGGTGTGGGGAGGGTCGGGGACAGATGGGGCTGTGCAGGGTGTGCGTGTGTGTGGCCCGGGGGTGGGGGGTGGGGAAGGGGAGGCGGTAGGACGGAGGGCCAGCAGCAGAGGACAAGCCTGGAACAGGGTCTGCCATCTCTTGTGAGTGAGCTGACTGCTCTTGGTCTCCAGACTCCGGGGAGCTGTGTGAATTTTTGTTTCCCCAGGAGCCGACCCTGAGTAAGGGCGTGTGTACAAGTTCCTTTGTTTGGGAGGTGATGCCAAGACACACCGAGGAGGGAGTCGGACAATGAGCAGTGATGTGAAGGTGAACTGGTTTTCTGAAATAAATAAATAAATAAGTGAAATCCCTGGGTTGTAGCGTCTGCCGATTGCCCTGGTGTAAATGCTCGCACCGTGGCTGACTTCCAGCTCCCGGCATGCCCCAGCCGGGTGGAGAGCTGGACAGGGATGTGCGGGCCGGGCTCCCGTGAGCCGGTGTGAGCCGTGGGACTGCAAGCTGCACAGGAGGAAGGCGCTGGCAAAACGTGCAAAATCAAGCCAGTGTCACCGTGAGCCACCAGAGCCCAACGCCGCTGGGGACGGCTGGGAGTGTGTGGAACAGATGCCCCTGAGCCACCCCTTCGAGGCAGAGGGCTCAGGCACCTGCCCACCAACGCCCCGACCATCATTGGCTCAGGCTGCCCCCCAGGGCCGGGGAGGGGGGGGGAGGAACTCACTGGCCTTCTGGTCAGGGCTCTGGGTGGCAGAGGAAGACACACGGGCTGGACGTTGCAAGTTGGGCCCACACACGTGAAAATAGTAGGTCTGCTGAGGTGTTCGTGGGTGTATCCGCCTGGGGAGGGGTGAGGGGGTGTCAGTCCAGAGAACTCGGCTCCTGGCTCTCCCCCGGGACAGACATACTGCTCGCAGCCTCAGAGTTCCCCACGACTTCGTACTCGGGTCTTTCACGGGAAGAGAGGGGAAGAGGGATGAGAGGCGGAGGCGGGAGAAAGTACCCGAGGCCCAGAAGCCAGCAGCCTCTCCCACTGCCCGCACCTCGCACGGAAGTAGGTCACACGGAGGAACTCCGCGTCCCCGTCAAAGTTTCAGGCAGAAACAATAACTTGGTTTTGACCTTGCTCTTCAGAAAGCAAGTCGCTGCTGAGCTGCAACATCAAAAAGAATAAATAATTGTTTTCCTTTCTTGTTGTGATGATAGGATCATCCGAGCGGTTAGTGGGAAGCAGGCGGCTTTGATTCCACTCTGGCTCCCCAGTGCTCCGGCCTCTGTGTGTCAGCGGGCTCCTGTTTCACCCCAGGACAGCAGAATCCCTTGATTAAATTCATATTTGTTTTAATCTCTCCCTGTGTCTGATCTCAGGCTCAAAGATGGTCAGGAAGAAAGCCGGCCGCCCCGCTGTGGCCACGGGGAGGGCCCGTGTCAGGCCTCAAGCTGTTCGTTCTGCCCGGCGCGATAAGGCAGCCGGCCCGCGGTGGCCCGTCCTGCCCACTGTGCCAGCCCCCGAGCCCGCATGCCGGAGGCGGCGGCCGGGGCGGCCCTCAGAGCCGCTGGGCCGGGGAGTGGGGACCAGCCACCGCCGGCTGCAGCCTCCGACGGGAGCCGTGTGGGACTTGAACAGCTAGAATTCTCTTTAAAAATGGAAAAGCTGAAGAAATTATGGATCTTAGGTGCTCGGGGTGGAGTGTATCCGCCCGCTCGGCTAATACAGGCGACTCTCTTTGTTCTCCGTCTCCCCCCAGCTCACCCCTCCCCGCTTCCACCAGCACGGAGGCCCCTTCCAATGTGCCCACGTGTTGGGTTAAATACCTAATGTTGCCGTCTACACGGTAGCAACAATCTCCACAACAGCCCTGTGATGTAGGTGCACTTAACACCACCCCATTTTCCAGAGGAGGAAACTGAGGCACAGAGAGGGGACGTGACTTGGCCAAGGAGACGCAGCCGGTAAGTGGCAGCGCTGATACCAAACCCCATGGAGTCTGGCTTCAGCGTCTCTTTTTCTTTTTCATTTTTAAAATATTTTTATTGATTTCAGAGAGGAAGAGCAAGGAGAGAGAGAGAGAAACATCCATGATGAGAGAGAATCATGGATCGGCTGCCTCCTGCACGCCCCACACTGGGGATCGAACCCATAACCCGGGGCATGTGCCCTGACTGGGAATCGCACCATGGTTCATAGGTCCACGCTCAACCACTTGGCTATGCCGGCCGGGCTCAGAGCCTCTTTCTTACTCCTTATCTAACTGTCTGCTCGCCCAGGCCTGTGCTCCCGTCTCTGGGCCACCACTTCGCCTCCCCTGGGCCCCCCAGGAAGCCACGCCCTCGCGGTCCTCTCAGGCTGCTGCCCTCTGTGTGTCATGGTCCCCAGGCCACTGGTGCAGGTCTGGGCCATACTCCTGGCCTCCCTTGGGTGGGGCTGCCCCCATCCCCGCAGGAAGTGGGTGTGTGAATGTGTGTGTGTGTGCGCGTGTGTACATGAGCGTGTGTGAATGTGTGTGTGTGTGAGAGAGAGAGAGAGAGAGAGACAGAGAGAGAGAGAGAAAGAGAGACGGAATTCCTCCTTTGTAGGGCTTGGCACCTGCCAAACCCCCTTAGCTTGAACGTGACCTGAATATGCGCGGCCCTGGGTCCGTAAATTAACTGGCACAAATAGGAGGGCCCGGAAGCTGCTGCAGGACCGGACCTGCCCTCCCCTCCGCCAGGTCCTCTTAGTAAGTTCACTCCTTGTGTGATTTTTATTTTTTTAATCCTCACCGGAGGCTATTTTTCCACTGATGCTTAGAGAGAATGGGAGGGGGAGACACAGAGAGAGAGAAACATCGACATGAGAGAGACACACGCATCGACTGGTTGCCTCCCATACTCGCCCAGACTGGGGAGGAGCCTGCAACCGAGGTACGTGCCCTTGACCGGAATCGAACCTGGGACCCTTCAGTCCGCAGGCCGGCGCTCTATCCACTGGGCCAAACCAGCGAGGGTGAGTCATTTTTTTCATGATAGTGACTTTGCTGCCTGAAACAGAGACTGGCCACATGACGAAGGGCTCGGCACTCCCGACCACGATTTGTCCAACTGAAGTCACGGCACCGTCCACGGAGGATCACCCCCGGGGGGCCACGGCCACGCCCTGACGCCTGAAACGCCGGCTCAGAAATGATTTGGGTAACGGCGTCTCACCTCTTTTATTTCACATTCCGATCTTAAGATAACATGTAAAATCTCAACGTGGTTTTCAGGAATGGTCGGTAAAAGAAATCGTGCGTGACCCTGCCACCCTCGGAAGTGCAGTTTTTCTTTATGAAAACGACTTACGTCCAAAGTCAGTAGCAGTAACAGCGTGAGCGGCGTCGCTGAAGATATAACGCAAGCAGTGCTGCCTGGAAGGGCATTGCAAGTTTGAAATGCAAAACTAGGTTGCCGACAGGAGTCCTTGAAGTACGTTTTAGAACGTTGTAAAAAAAAAATCCCCACTGGGTGCAACCAGAGTTAGCAATGAAAATGTTCATTTAGACTAAATTCGTTTGGGGCATTTCACTTAGCATCAGAGACAAATTTAAAAATTTATGGCAGCACGGTAAAGTCATTGGGCAGCCCAAATGGCCGGGAAATGATCTGAAATGTAAAAAGTAAGACAAGCTTGGCCGGCGTGGCTCAGGGGTTGAGAATCGACTGGTGAACCAGGAAGTCAAGGTTCGATTCCTGGTCAGGGCACATGCCTGGATTTCAAGTTGGATCCCCAGTGTGGGGCGTGCAGGAGGCAGCGATCGATGATTTTCTCTCATCATTGATGTTTCTATCTCTCTCTCCTTCTCCCTTCTTCTCTGAAATCAGTAAAAATATTTTAAAAAATAAAATAAAAAGTAAGACAAGATCGAGGGGATTGTTCTCTGCTAAAAGGGAGACAGGGGGCAGAACAGCCAAAAGCAAGGTGTGGTCTGTTACTGGGCCCTGGTTTAAGCATCTTTGAAAGAGATTTTAACCCTGACCGGTTGGCCCAGTGGGTTGGGCGTCCTCTTTTGCACCGAGCAGTCTCTGGTTTGATTCTGGGTTGGGGCACACGCCGGGATTGTGGGCTTGATCCCTGGTAGGGAGCGAGCAGGAGGCAGCCAGTGGATGTTTCTCTCTCCCTCTCCCTTCCTCTCTCTTTAAAAATTAATTAAAAGAAAAGATTTTTAGAACATTTTCAGAGGATTTAAATGCGAACTAATTATTCGATGCTATTGGGAGACGAGTGTTGATTTTGTTAGAGAAGATAACGGTATGATGGAAAAATACCCATGCTAGTTTTTGACAAATGCATGCTGGAGCATTACTGTCCTGAGGTTCACTTACAAATGGTTTAGCAAAAGTTAAAAAAAATAAAATGCATATATAGATGAAATAAATGTCAAATCTCGATTTTCATTTTTCTCGCCTATTTCTTAGTATACGTCAACTATGTCTTTAAAAAACTTAAAGCTATTCCAGTGCCTGGGAACACCTTTCAATCTCTGCAGAATCTGGTCACACACGGCAAAAATAGAGGGCGGTGACTGAGGTAGAAAAAGCAGTGGGACGGCTATAAACTGCTGCCTTTACGGTCCCCGCGCTACAGTAACCTGCGGGAGCGGTGGGTGGTGGGGTCTGGGTGTGGCCGGTGGTGACTTTACCACAGCGTGTGAGACCCCCGTGCTGGTGGCTGCCAGCTCCCGTGGGGGCCATTGCCGGGTTTATGGTCGGGCTTACGGAATCCATTCAGGCCTTTGGCACCTGCACAAGAAGTACACGCATGCCCTCGAAAGGTGAGTGTGCCCTCGGAAAAAAAAACCACAATTTTTTTAAACCAAACAACCTACCAGGCCTCTAAATTCCATGTGGAATCTACAATTCGTGTCTCACCTCTCCCCCATCCTCCTGATTTGCTGTCACCTCCCCTGAGGCTGAGGCCGATTGTAGCTTTCCCTTTGATTCCGGAGCTGGGACGCTTGACCTTGGCTGCTAAGAAAGCCCTGGATGACCTTGAACAAGTTTCAGTTTCTCATCAGTAAATAGAGAATGATAACATCTGTTTCTCAGGTGTGTGTGTAATACACAAAACAAACTAACCATTACAAAGGATGTATTTATTTTTTAATATACATACAGCAGTATGTATTTTTGAAAAAATATTTTTATTGATTTCAGAGAGGAAGGGATCCCGTGACCAGAATCGAACCTGGTACCCTTTAGTCCGCAGGCCGACGCTCTAGCCACTGAGCCTAACTGGCTAGGGCTCAGCAGTATTTAGAACCTTCACAATGTTATACTGCAGAGCTTTCTCGTCTTTCTGAGTGGAAATTCCATATTCCTTACACAAAATCTCGCCGTTCCCCCACTCCCCAGTCCCTGGAAACCACCCATCACCTTTTTGTCTCTATGAATGGTCCTACTGGGGATATTTCAAATCAACGGAATGATACAATATGTGGCCTTTATGTTGGGCTTCTGTCGCTTTAACATCATGTTGTCAAGGTTCGCCCGCGTCGTGGCACGTGTCATTGCTTTTCGTGGCTGAGGAGTATTGTGTGCACCACAGTTTGCTTATCCATTCGTCCGTCCGCAGACACTTGGTTGTTCCGCCCGTCGGCTGTTGTGAATGACGTTGTGATGGTCATGCACGTACAAGTACTTGTGTGCATCCTGTTTGCGATCCTTCTGCATATGTATCGAGGAGTAAAGTGGGTCACGGGTGGTCAGCTTTGTGAAGAGCTGCCGGACCGTTTTCCACAGCGGCCGAACCCCTTGACATCCACACCTGCAAAGTGTGAGGGCCCCCATTTCTCCACGTCCTCACTGGCATTCTGGTCTGGAACACAGCCGTTCCGGCGCGTGTGACATGGCTTTGGGTGCATTTCCCCAACGGCCAGCGTGTGGAGCATCTTATCACGTGCGTAGTGGTCACTTGCCCGTCTTCTTTGGAGAACTGGCAGGTCCTCTGCCCATCTGTGAACTTGGTCATTTGCTTTCTTGCTGTTGAGGTGTGGGTTCTTTTTACTCTCTTGATAGTGTCTTTTGAGGCGCATACGTTTTAATTTTGATGAAATCCATTTTATTAATTTTTTTCCCTTTTGTGGCCACTTTTAGCGTCCTGCTTAAGAGACCATTGTTAAATTCAAGGTCATGAAGATTTTTCCTATTTTACGTCAAACATTTTTATCGTTTTAGCTCTTAAATGTAGGCCTTTGGTCCATTTTTGCATATTGTTTAAGGTACCGGTCCAACTTGATCCTTCGGCTTGTGGATATCCAGTTTCCCCGGCACCATTTGTTGAAAAGATTGTCCTTCCCCCCATGAATCGGCTCAGCACCCTTGTCATAAGGCAGTTGACCACATAGGAGAGGACTTATCTCTGGGCTCTTCATTCGGTTCCGTTGATCTAGGTCTAGCCCCACCACTGTTCTGATTACTGTCGCTATAGCAAGTTTTGAAATTGGCAAGAGTGAGCCCTCTAACTTTGTTCTTTTTCAAGGTTGTTTTGGCTGGTGTGCCTTGAAATTGCTCTGAGTTTTAGGATAGGTTTTTCTGTTTCTTCAAAAAACACTGTTGGGGTTTTCAGAGGGATGGCATGGACTGTAGATATTGTCATCTTTACCATCTTCAGCCTTCCCACCCGTGAACACAGGATGGCTTTTGTTACGTTATGTCATCTTTATTCTCTCGACAATGTTTTGTAGTTTTTGGTGTAGAAATCTCTCACTTCCTTGGGTAAATGTATCCCCAAGTATTTTATTTTTTAGCTGCTGTTGTAAATGGAATTGTTTTATTAATTTCCTTTTGGGATTGTTCGTTGCTAGTGTATAGAAATACAACTGATGTGTGTGTGTGTGTGTGTGTGTGTGTGTGAGAGAATCATTATCCAAGGATATTTTTCCATTGATGTGTAGAGAGAGTGGAAGGGAGGGGGAGAGACAGAAAGAGAAACATCGATGTGAGAGAGACACATCGATTGGTTGCCTCATGCACGCACCCCGACCAGGGCCAGAGACCGAGTCTGCATTGAGGTTTGCACCCTTGACTGGAATCGAACCCAGGACCCTTCAGTCCACAGGCGAACGCCCTATCCACTGAGCCAAACCAGCTAGGGCACAACTGACTTGTGTGTGTTGATTTTATATCCTGCAACTTTGCTGAATTCACTAGCTCCGACAATTGTTTTGTTGTTGTTTTTGGGGTGTGGATTCTACATAGACGATCATGTCACATGTGAACAGGGATCATCTTATTTCTTCCTTTCCAAATCCGGCGCCTTTTCATTTCTTTTCTGTTCCAACTGCTCTGGCTAGAACTTGCAGCCTTATGTTGAACAAAAGTGATCAAAGCAAGCATTCCTCTTGTTCCTGATCTTCGGGGGAAGCTTCTAGGTTTTCACTACGGAATCCGTGCTAACTGTGGGTTTCTCGTGGGCCAGCCTCGATCGTGTCAGGGGAGCTCTGCTCTATTCCCACTTCATTGAATGCTTTCATCATGAAAGGTTGTTGAATTTTGCAAATGCTTTTTTCGGCCTCAGTTGAGAGGATAATATGTCCCCCCTTGCTCTATTAATGTGCTGTATCACCCTGATAGATTTCCTTATGTTGAACCCACTTGGTTTTGGTGGGTAGATCTTTGAGTGTGCTGCTGAATTCCGTTTCCTTAGTATTTGGTTTAGGATTTTGAATCGACATTTTTAGAAGATACTGGCCTGTTGTTTTCTTCTACTGTCTCGCTGTCTGGCTTTGGCATCGGAGTCAGGCTGTCCTCGTAGGGTATGAATTGGGAAGCCTCTGTCGCCCTGAGTCCCTGAGGAATGACTACGACGATAGAGCCCAGTTCTCTGCTGACCTCGGTTGCACATGTGACGTGTACGAGACGTACACCTTTACTGTGGCAGATTTCAGGCGTCTTTGTTACTGTGGCATCACCTCGCCGATCCTGACTAGGAAAGCAGGATACTGACAAATGGTTCGTCATGTAATTCCATTCTACACACAGGGAAACGGAGCCCCGGGAGCTTCCCAATGTCTTACAGCTAATTCAGCTTTAGAAACAGGGATGGAACTCGCCTCCCTAACTTCGGCCCTCGATTCCTTCTCACTGGCTTCTGACAGCGCGGGCAGCTCTCCGAAGGAGGCCGACCTTGCGCGAGGCTCCTGATGTGGCGCCAGAAGGATCCTTTTTCCCGGAGCAGCTCTCTGTCAGCCCACTCACTGTTCCCGGGCCTGAGATCCTACGATTGGCCTGCATTTGAAAAGCATCACTTCCTGCCGGGAGCCGGTCCATCCTTGCTGCTTGACACAGTCGCTGCAGGAAAGAAACATCTGCACAGCATATGTTTCAAGGGACCTGGCATATATAGCATATTGTTCTTAATATGTTTGCTCTCTTTAGCGCCATGTGTTTTAAGCAAGGTCACCTCTCCGAGAAAGGTTGTTTCCCCAGGTGGGGATTTTTCCCTGAGGTTAGGGAGGGGATACAACCCCTTAATTAAGTGCCAGGCGGGTAGTTAAGCTACATAATCTTTACTCCCTGGAATGGAGATAAGAAACGCCCTAACCTGGTATAAATACGGATGTAACAAGACAATAAACATCAGATCCTCATCAGATCCTGATCAGTTCCTAACCAGAACTCCGACCAGAACTTTGGCTGGAGATCCTGGCTAGAGGTCCTGACTAGGCTGCTGATCAACTGAAGGCTGTCTCCGTGTCATTCCTTCTTCGCCGACTCCGTCCACACCTTTGGGGACCCCTGGACCCGCTGGGATTGGACCCCAGCAACTTCCTGGCATCGTGCAGATGCATTCATTGCGGAGAAGGTCTGATCAGAGTGTGTGGGTGCCGCCCGCTGCAGAGATGCCGACCTTTGCCGGTTTGGGGAGACGGGGCCTTCCTGGCATCGTTTGATGAGAAGAGAGAGCATGCGGACGGTCTGACGGTTCTGTGCGTGGCCTCGGGTCAGGGAGGCTCACGTCTGAGTCCCGCGTCCTAGCTCTGTGACCGAAGGGAAGCCCGTTCGTCTCCTCAGGCCTCGATTTTCTCAGCTGTAAAATGAAGCCAATATAAAGAGGTTGTGGTAAGGTGGTTAAACCATATCGACCACTCGACACAGGACTAGTAGCCCCCCGGCATGGTCACTACCGTCAGGGAAAGACGATGGGCGTTGGCGTGCCGGGATTTTTGCCGAGCAGGTGACAGGGAGGCGTCAGAGCCGCGGAAACACCTGGCCGGTGTGGCTCAGTGGTGGCCCTGCCCTTTGAAGCAAAACCGCTGGCGTTGGGCTGGGCCCTCTCCTGCGTCCACGCCCACGGGAATCACGCCTGCCCCGGCTCTTCTTCCACGTCAGCCGGAACGTGTCTAATCTCTTTGCCGAGTGTCGAGTGTCTCCCGGAGCCTGAAAGGTGACTTTCTAAAAGCAGATCAAACAGCCTGACATTTACTGTGGAGCCACTGAAAGTCCCCCCACAGGCTCGCGCTGGCCCCGCGGCTCCCCCGGCGGCCGAGGAAGGCTGGAGCGGCCTCTCCGCTCACCGGCGCGAGGAGCCTGCCCTGCCCTTTGCCCGTGGGAGCCGCAGCCCAGAAGAAACATACGCTGTAAACGCTAGCCTGCTGCTTGGTCTTGGCCAAGAGTTTATTCTTTCACGAAAGCCAGGCCCTGGCCCCCGATCGCATTCTGCGCACGCACACATTTTTTTAATTTGCTGGCATTTGCAAAAACACATCCGTGGTCCCGCGGCCTTCGGGTTTTTATGTTTAGCAAAACCATCGCCTTCGCAGGGCCCCCGGTTCCATCCCGGGTTTCCAAGGAGCTAAAAGTGCCCGGGAGCCCCGGGAGGGAGGGGGCCCGGGGTCTCTGGCCCTCGGTGCTGTGAAGGGCTGCCAGCGAGCACCATCCGGAATGAGCTCATGACTCAGAGGCCGGCACGGGTCAGGCAGATACAGGAAATGGGCCACGTGAGCCAGGGTGGGAGACAGTAAGGAGTGGTGGGGACTGAGGCAAAGCGGGCACTGCCTGCCCCTCTCCTGGGGCTGCCGGCCTGGGCGAGGGACGACTGTTGCCGTGCGGGAATAGGGGCCCCGTGCCCTCAGAGCTTCCCATTCTCCAAAAGGAGCAGCACTTGGCGTTTGTCCGATGCGAAATCTGTCCGCGTTTCGGTGTTGGCCCGATTCTATTCAAACACTCCGCAGGCCAAAGCAAACATGTCTGCTGGCGGAATGTCGCCGTCGGTCTCCGAGCCGGGGGCAAAGATAAGGAGCGGGGCGGGCCCACTCACCTCTTCCATTTCATCGGAGAGGCCGTCCCCTCCGACAGCACCACTTTGCAGGTGGGGAAACTGAGGCCCATCACCTGGAGGTCTCGTCGACTGCCTCTCTCCTCCGAGATGTAAGACTTAAGAATGCCACTCTCCAGGATGTGCCGTTCCCCCAGGACTTGCTTGTTTATTTATTTTTTTTAATAGAGGAAGGGAGAGGGAGTGAGAGAGAAAGATCAATGATGAGAGAGAAGCATGGATAGGCTGCCTCCTGCACGCCCCCCACTGGGGATCGAGCCCGCAACCCGGGCCTGTGCCCTGACCGGGAATTGAACCGTGACCACCTGGTTCATAGGTCGACACTCAAGCTCGGAGCCCTGTTGGCCGAGCAGGACTGGCATTTGTGTACGGCAGACCCGGAAGCCTTCACAACGCGAAGATGTGCTGCTCTGCAGGGGTGGGGTTTCAGGCAAAGGGACAGGGCGTGGGTGAGGCCTTTTCGGAGGCCCTCCAAGTGCCAGGGGACGGTCCGCTCTGCCCAGCCCCAGGCGTTTCCGGGGCCGGTCTCCCCAGCAGTATTCGCGCAAGGCCCCCCTTCTCCCACAAGCTGGGTCCCCTGAGAACCTGGCCCACCAGAACCCTGGGCTCACGTTGGGCTTTTCCGCACCTGCTGGTCCAGCAGGAAATGCCCAGATGGTTCCAGCTCTGGCTCTGGCCGCCATGGGAGGGGTGCTCCCTCCGTGAGTAAAAGAAGTCCAAGCACAAAGGTCCACCTAGGACTTGCTCCGGGCTTGGCCAGAGCCGACGCCGTGTCCCTGGAGGCGGGGGTGGCGTTCTCGCCGCCTCTGTCCGGCTGGCACGGGGGCCGGTGGCCAGCGGCCCTCCCTCCGGCCCCTGCTCCCAGTCCCGGCTTTGTCCTGCCCCCACACCTCCTCCTGTGCCGCCTGTCAGAGCCCCGACCACCAAATTAGCTCTTTGTGATTTTATTTGGCTTTTATTGGCTCAAGCTGGAGGTTGGAGAGGGAGCCAGATGTGAGGCTGGGGACCACTTGAAAGGCCAGGTAATTAGCAGCATCTGCCTCTGCCTTCTTATCTTGACAGGCGGACACGGAGCCGTGACCCGGGAGCTGGGAGGCAGCTGCCTTCTCCACATTAAACGAGGCAAAGGCCAAAGGGGAGGCGCACTTGGCCTGAAATGCCGCCATCTGCGTGTGTGCATGTGTGCGCGCACGCATGTGTGTGTGTGTGTGTGTGTGTGTGCATGCGTGTGTGCGAACGTGAGTGCATTGAAGAATCGTCCCCTCCAGCCATTGTGTCTTGGCCCCCAAACTCGGAGAGAACCTTCCGCCGACCTCCGAGCCCTAGGGTAGAATCTTTATGTTCACCTTGAGGGATCGGCTATAGACAGTGAAATGCACAGACCTAACGATATAAGTTTGATGCGTTTTTACAAATGAGTAGAAGGCACGCAACCCATACGTTCCTGATGCTCCTCCCAGCGAATCCTCCTCCTCCCCACACGCAGGCAAGCTGGTCCTGCTGTCTGTCGCCACGGATGGCTTCTACTTGCTCTGAAACGCCCTGTGAGTGAGACGGCGGGAGAGGAACATAGACTGGTCTTTTGCGTCCGGCTTCTGTTGCTCAGCGTACTGTTTCCGAGGTCCGTCCAAGTTGTAACATGTACCAGGCGTCCGTTCGCTGTGTTGCTGGGGATGGTTCCACTGGGCGGAGGTGCCGCATTGGTTTATCCGTTCTCTGGTTACTTGGGTTGGACACTTGGGTTGTGTCTGGCTTTGGGCTCTTATGAATGAAGAAGTGTATTCGTTTTCAATGGCTGTCTCAAATGGCCATAAACTTAGTGGCTTAAAACAACGTAATTGTGTCATTTCCCAGTTTCTGTGGGCTATGTGCCCGGGTACCACTGAGAGGGGTCTCGCCCGGCTGAAACCAAGGTGTTGCTCTGGGTTTTCCTCTCATCTGGACTCTCGAGTCCAGGACGAAGTGTGTGGGATTGTTGGCGAAGGTCGGTTCCTTGTGGTTGTAGGACTGAAGCCCTCGCTCTCAGAGCTGACCTTCTGTTCCCTGCCACGTGGCTCTCTCCTCCACACGGCAGTTTGCTTCTGCAAGGCCAGCAAGAGTACATCTGCCGCTGCTTCCAATCTCTCCGGCTTCTCCCATCTCCGACCTCCAGGCCCTCTCGTCTAGGGCTCACCCGGTCAGGTCAGACCCGCCGGGACAGCTCCCCTTCGATTAATTCGAAGTCAGCTGACTAGGGACAGCCACAAAGTCCCTGCACCTTTGCCACTTCCCAAGAGTGCTATCCTGTCACGTCCACACTCGGGGCACGGGCACCAGTGGCTGGGAGTCTGGGCCACCTTGGAATTCTGTCGACTGCCAGCAACTATGAACATTCTGGAGTTTCATTATTCAAGCGTGTATCTTAAAAAAAATAAAAATAAAAAAAGAGCCCTAGCCGGTTTGGCTCAGTGGATAGAGCATCTGCCTGCAGACTGAAGGGTCCCAGATTCGATTCCAGTCAAGGGCAGGTACCTTGGTTGCAGACTCCCAGCCCTGGTCAGGGGCGTGTGGGAGGCAACCAATCACGGTGTCTCTCTCACATCCGTGTTTCTCTCTCTCCCTCTCTCTTCCATCCTCTCTAAAAATCAATGAAAAAAATGTCTTCGGGTGAGGATTTAAAAAAAAGAAGCATTTCTGGTCAAGCTGAAACAGCATGGTCCCACTTCACAGAAGAAATGCCCACCTGTAAACATCATCTGACACCCGGGCCGTAGTCAGCGAGGGAAGCGGTGTCTTACCAATGTCTCGTAGCTGCTCATCCAGCGCCTGGCTGTGCCTGTGGGCTCAGTCCCCCAGCTGCTTTCCCGCTCGCACAGCGCCCGGCACCGCGGCTGGTTGAAGAGCCTGGGCTGCCGCTGTCTGGACAGCGTGGTGGCTTCCTCTTGCCACCGTTTAGCTTGTCCCTTTGTCCCCTTTACGGCCCGGGACCTGGAAGTCAAATCTGCAGTTCGATGGACCCTCTTTGGCTGGAGCGTCTGGGAGATGCTGAGGGCTTTAGGTGGTGTCCCGCGGGGTTTCTGGCTGCTCTCCTGTGGGTTGTGCAAGACTGACTCCCGGGTCGGGGTGGGGACAGGCGGCCCCCCAGTTCCGCTTCCTCCCCCTGGGCCTGAGGAAACGGCACAATCCGAACTTCCGGCGGCAGACCCCTGCCCGCTGTGGGGGGGGGGGGGCTCCCGGAGCCTGTATGCCCCCTGGGCCCCGTCACAATGGACCCGCCGGGCCGAGCTGCAGCTGCAGACACGGCCGAGCGCCGCTGGCACCGCCCGCGGGAGGCGCCCATCAGATGACAAACAGGAGGACACGGGGACACGGGGACACGGGGTGCGGTCACCTTCTCCCAGACACGGCTCCCTCCGCCCTGGCCTGCCTCCTGGAGAGAGGCTGGCAGCTGGGCCCCGACTCCAGACCAGCTGCCCCCCCCACCCCCGCGGAGGGTCTGCCTTTAATTTAGAAGTTGTTTCCCTCCCTGCGCAGGAGCCTTCGAGCTGCCAATTAAGGAACCCTCATTTTCCCTCCCGTGGGAGGAATAAGGGAATAAGGGGGCCCCCTTTCTTTCCTTTTTTCCCGGGGGGAGGTAATTTTTTTTTTTTGGGAAAACCCCCTGCAAAAAAAGCCCCCGGGGGGGGACAAAGTCCTTGGGAAGTCGAAAAGTTTTATCCCGTTCCAAGGCCTGATTTGAACAAGGAAACGAGAACCGAGAGATTCCTCCCCCTTCCCCCACCACCACCCCTCACACACACACCTGCCTCTTCCCGCCGCCCCGCAGACAGGCCTGTTGTCTCCGCTGTTCACAGACGAGGAGACCGAGGCTCAGGTTCGGGATGGAGGGGTCCGGCCCAGGCAACTTGCCACCAAGTGGCTGGTTGGCCTGTTCGCGTGGCGGGCGGTGCCGAGGGCTCGGCGTTGGGCCCCGTTGCTGCCCGTGGGACGCTCTGCGGAGGCAGCAGCGGTTCCGCCTGTGAGTGCGGCTCCTGGGCTCCTGGCTCACGCACAGCCTCCGCTCCTGTCCCCGTGGCTCCTCCTCCCATGAACCCATTCCACTTATAAATATGTTTTCATCGACTCTTTTAGAGAGAAAGGAAGGGGGAAGAGGGAGATAGAAACATCCATGATGAGCGAGCACCATGGACCGGCTGCCTCCTGCACGCCCCCTACCGGGGATGGAGCCCACAACCAGGCCTGTGCCCTGACCCGGAATCAACCCATGACCTCCTGGTTTATAGGTCGGCGCTCAACCACTGAGCCACACTGGCCGGGCTCATGAACCCCTTTTACCAGCACTGGGTGGCCAGCAACCGGGACTGGCTGACATGGCGGGGCCTGCTCTGTCTGCTGGATGGTTCTATGGCATGGCAGACGCTCTCTAGTGGGAGATGACATGAGTGACGGAGGTCTGCACGTTGCCGACCACTCTCAGGTGCCTCTCCACTGCCCTTCCCAGGGCGCCTGGCACACACCTCTCTCCGGGCCTCCCTCCCTGCCCTGGGCCTCCTCCCAGGCCGTCTCCTTTAGAACAAGCCGGTCATCATAAGAGCGTCTCCCCGGCTCTGTGCGTCGTTCCCACCAGCGATGGCACCTCCCGAGGGTGTTGTGGGAGCCCCTGAACCTGGAGCTGCTGGGGCAGACGCGTGGGCCACCTGGGGACCCCATTTGCGGCTGGCAGCTGCAGCGAGGGCCGTCTGGTGGGACGGAGCCCTAAGCCGGGGGGTGGTGAGGGTCCGAATGGAACCGAACGCTTGGACACCCCGTTGGAGTCAGAGAAAGGCCCCTGGACGAATTCCTGTTGAATGAACAGAGCATAGTCGCCAACATAAATGAGGCACCGAACCCCGTGTCCTACGCCAAACGCCTTACATTCGCTCATTCAAAAATCACGCTTTGGGTGCGCACTCCACGCCGCGTGCTGGCTCCACGTTGGGGCGCAGCTGTGAACAATTAAGCCGATTCAACAAATAGGCCTTTAGCACAGTGGTTCTCCACCTTCTGGCCCTTTAAATACAGTTCCTCACATTGTGACCCAACCATAACATTATTTTCGTTGCTACTTCATAACTGTGATGTTGCTACTGTGATGAATCGTCATGTAAATATCTGATCTGCAGGATGGTCTTAGGCGACCCCTGTGAAAGGGTCGTTCGACCGCCAAAGGGGTCGCGACCCACAGGTTGAGAACCGCTGCTTTAGCACCTACTGCACGCTCTGCATACTGGAGGGACGGCCTCGGACAAGTCTACGCTACGAACATCTCCCGAGTCCCTACTGCGTGCCACACAGTAGGCCCGGAGGCTACAGGGGGACCAGGCGCAATGCTCACCCCCCATGGATTTTGCAGGAGCCACAGGAGGTGAGTCCTCTGATTTCGTTCATTTTAGAAGCTGAGGCTCAGAGAGGTTCGCGGTCTGTCATGAGGTCACACAGCCGGGGCAGCGAGGCCACACCTAACCCCGGCCCATCTGACATCAAACTTGTGTTCTCACCTCGGGCCCAGGCTGAGTGTGACTGTTGGGGTGAGGCCCGGGGTCCCCTTTGCTGTGTGCACTTCAGGGCTCCTACCCCCCCCGCCCCGCCCCAGGCAAGCCTCCCTCTTCTGGGCCCCCCACCCCGATCCCTCGCTCCGATACACACCACCCCGACCCCGCTGGCCCCGGTGTCCCTGAGTGACAGCCCGAGTGCCGTCATGTGTTTCTGTGCACAAAACCCCGTGTTCAGCAAATTGCTGTGCCCGAGACCCTATCCAGTTACCTGCCGCATCGGAGGTATGCTCCGCGCTGCCAAGCAAAGCAGAGAATAACGCTTCTAAGAATTTTAACCATTCGATGGAAAAAGCACACCCTGGCAGGCGCTGCCCGGCGGGAACCAGATACAAAGCAAACAAGGGCTGGGCCCCTGTGTGGGCCTTTCCCGGGGGGTCGCCAGCTCCCCCTCCCCCCTCCCCCGGCCCCACAGTCACGTCCTCAGAACCACCGGTCACCTGACTCTGGTCACTGGCCGGCTGGAGCTGTGTGGCTCTGGGGTTGCCAGTCACTGGCGTGGACCCCTGAGCTGACGTCCGCCTTCTGCGTGGGTGACCACCGAGCCGGTGGCTGGGGCCGGGCTCTGAAGCCACGCCTCCCGATTCCGCTGCTGTCCCTCAGCTCAGCACCGGCAGCACGTGACCTTGGGGCGGTGACAACCTCGGTGCGCCTCAGCGGGGATGGTGGTGATAATGCTTCCCCTGGGACGATGCGGCGGATGAACAGTGTGGCCCATGGGTTCTTGGACCGCGTGAACGGTGAACGGTGAATGGTCGCATAATGAAACATTGTAACCATTGGCTAACTGGTCGCATAATGAAACATTGTAACCATCGGCTAATTGGTCGCATGATGAAACATTGTAACCATTGGCTAATCGGTCACATAATGAAACATTGTAACCATTGGCTAATCGGTCGCATGATGAAACATTGTAACCATCGGCTAATCAGTCACACGATGAAACATTGTAACCATCGGCTAATGGATACAAGCAAGAGTGAAGTCCCAGGACAGCTCACCAATGTTACAACGTTACAACGGAACTACGTGGGGATGATGTCATAGGGAGGCCCAGGCCGGTGCACCCCCGGGTGCTAGAGTTCTAGCCGGTAGCTGTTCCCTGAAAGTCAGCCATTGACTAGCCTGTCTCTTAGGGGGGCCTCCAGCCCCTGCGGGGGGCACGAGGATGAGTAGGGCAGCTGTCCTCCCCGCCCTGTGGGGCTCCCAGCCCAAGGGGGGGGGGGGCGGGTGACGGTGATGTGAGCAAATGTGACATTGGAGCCGGGTCTATGACAGGAGGTTGTCACCTGCCCTGACTCTTTCTCCTCAAAAGCCGTCAAAGGCCCACAGAGCTCTGGGTTGGACACAGTCCTTGCCCGGCCCCACGGCCTCTCAGGATGCTGAGGGCGCGTCAGATCAAGTCTCCCCAGGATGGGCCCATGGCTGGTCCTTCCCGGGCACTGGGTCCCTCTCTTCTCCCCGCTCAGGGCACACCCTGGTGTCCTCAGTGGTTCGGGGCAGTGGTTTTTAAATATTTTTTTAAATATATATTTTCCTTAATTTCAGAGAGACAGGGAGAGGGAGAGAGAGATAGAAACATCCATGATGAGAGAGAATCATGGATCAGCTGCCTCCTGCACGCCCCACACTGGGGATCGAGCCTGCAACCCGGGCATGTGCCCTGACCGGGAATCAACCGTGACCTCCTGGTTCATAGGTCAACACTCAACCAACTGAGCCGTGCCGGCTGGGCAGGGCCGTGGTTGTAGACCTGGTTTTGGAGGCAGACAACCCAGGTTTGGGTCCAGGTCCTGCCAGTTACTACTAACCAGGAATCCTGGTTCAGATGAGCTTCTCTTGAATATTCCTTTCCTCTGTGATCCATTCCCTAAACCACTCTGCCCGTGGACCGTGACTGAAGGGCAGCAGTGAATGAACCAGACAGCTGGCTGTGTGTCCTTGTGCAACTCCCTCACCCTCTCTGAGCCCATGTCCTTACCTGCGAGGTGAGGACTGTGGGAGAAGCAGGATCGCACCTGGTGCTGTCTGCCTTCTGCCGGGGTAGTTCTTCTCTCTCCCCTCAGGGGGCCCAGATAAAGGCCTTGAGATGGGGGTGGGAGCTGCCCAGGAGCCCCTGCCCGGGAGCCCTCTGTGGCTCAGAGCGCGGAGACTGGGGGCCCTGGCAGAGGCCGGGGCTGAGCAGTCCTCCCCGACCCCCCCAGGAAGCCGAGTGATCCCTCCCACAACCCTCTCACCCCTGCGTCCTCTGAATGAAGCCATTCACAGGAGGAAACCCGACCGCCCATGTTTAATGCATGCCCAGCCGTGCCAGGAGCGGCGGGTCTCCCGTGGAGGGATTATTTTTAGCCAGAGCCTCCAAGTGAGCTGGGGGCTTGAAAGAAGCCACCCCTCACCCAAGGACCCCCCACCCCCCGGCTGGGTGGCCATCGGCACTGTTAGCACAATCTGTGCCCAGCACGGGGGGGACTGGCCCGAGCCAGGCCTCCGCTGGGGACGAGGGGTCTCGTCTCTCCAGGCTGTCTGTTGTGCCGCCAACTACAGCAGCTGGCCACCACTGACACCTGTGTGGCCACCTCCCGCGGGAGCCCCCTCCCTCCCTCTGCAGGTGCTGGCTCTGGGCAAGGCTAACCCCAGGGGAGGGGGACGAGTCTGAGAGACTCCGTGTGAGAGGATGTCACCTTTGTCAGCCCTTTGGAACGCCTCTGCTGCTGCAAACCCTGATCCTCACTCCTGGCTTCCTCCTGGCCCATGTCCCCAGCAGGTCGTGTCCATTTCAGGGTAGATGGTCGGCAAACCCGAGGGAGTTAGCGTCTTTTTCTGTCAGATTTCCATGCTCCTCCCTCCCCTAGTCCTCCTGCCTGGCTTCTAACTAAGTGCCAGCGGCAGTGTGGCTAGCATTTATTGAGCACCTACTGTGTGCACTAGCATTTATTGAGCACCTACTGTGTGCACTAGCATGTATTGGGCACCTACTGTGTGCACTAGCATGTATTGGGCACCTACTGTGTGCACTAGCATGTATTGAGCACCTACTGTGTGCACTAGCATTTATTGAGCACCTACTGTGTGCACTAGCATGTATTGAGCACCTACTCTGCGCTTAGCTGTTTTTCACATACTTTCTTTTCTAAATCCTCACAACCCTATAGGGGCAGGCACTGCTCGGTGCCTCCTTTGTCTTATGGGAAACTGAGGCTCGGAGAAGAGAGTGCTCGAGGCCACATGGGGAGTTTGGGCAGAGCAGGGACGCAGACCCAAGCCTGCCTGACCCACAGGGGTGCTCTCTGCACACTTCCCCGGGCAGACCTGGCGACGTCAGGTTAAGAGCCAAACAGCTCAGAGGGGTTCTTTCTACGTTCCCTCCTTCGGGTGAATATTGAGAAGCTATAACATGTGAAAATAGACGGGACCATGGAGGCCACCTCTTCCCGGCTGTTCATTTCTCAGATGGAGAAACTGAGGCCCAGAGAGAGGTCCTGTGGTGCCCCAGGGGCAGGCCCCCGGGTACCGGTCCTGTTCCAGGGCTCTGCTCCAGCCCGAGATTTCCTGGCGCCTCACTCCCTGGGTTCCCGGCTGCCTCTCTGTCCAGCCATGAGCCCGGCCCCCAAGCTGTGGTGCGCGGGAAAGTGCTTGGGGGACAGATGGGCCCATTGCCGTTGCCTCAGCCCAAGTGGGCAGGTTGGTCCCAGACCAGCTGGTCGCCCCTGGAGGAGGCATCGGCCTGAGCGCCAGGGCCTCCGTTGCCAACGTCTCTGTTGCTCCGCACCTGCTAAGAGCGGGTGCCGAATGGTCACCAAACGGGAAATGCCACCCAGGTGGCCCCGGCGCGGCCACTCAGAAACCTCTCCAAGTCTTTCCGCCAGAGAATTCAATGGAGGGCGTTGATGACAAGAGAAGTAAGAGCTGAGCAGCCAAGCAGAGAAAGGGACAGCGGGCGCCTAGCAACAGCGGGAAGCTGCTACCGCCCCCAGGGCCGGGCACACAGTGGAGGTGGAGTTACCAGAGCCTGGGAGCTGGGGCAGGAGCTAGAATCGGGGAGGGGCCGCCTCCTGGGGGCAAGGGGGTGGCCGGGGACCAGAGACTAGGCACAGCCTCTGTTGGAGACACCACAGGGAACACAGAGAGGGGGGTGCGGGGAGAATACCTTGGCTTTTCACACCTGTTTCTCTGCAGTGCCTCCTATTGGTCAGACCAACCCAGAAGCCAGGTGGCAAAGGAGTCTGGGAAATGTAGTTCCTGTGACATGGAGCCGAGCAGGAGGAAGGCAAGGATGGGACCTGGGATCACCCGGCAGTGACTGGCACAAGGTCAGTAATATCATTCGGGACCCAGCACTGAGGCGGGTCAGGTGCTGGCGGGAACTCCTTTTCACCCAGGCGGACACTGTTACCTAGAACAGTGGTTCTCAACCTTCTGGTCCTTTAAATACAGTTCCTCGTGTTGTGACCCAACCATAAAATTATTTTCGTTGCTACTTCATCACTGTAATGTTGCTACTGTTATGAATCATCATGTAAATATCTGATCTGCAGGATGGTCTTAGGCGACCCCTGTGAGAGGGTCGTTCGACCGCCAAAGGGGTCGCGACCCACAGGTTGAGAACCGCTGACCTAGAAGGAGGCTGAAGCACAGAGAAGGAAGTGTCTCCGCCCAGGGACTGGGAGACCGGGCTTTGACCCTGACCTTGTGCTCTGACCTTGTGGCCTTGACCCCTCAAGGTCACCGCTGAGGAAATGGAGACACAGACAGGTGATAGGACCACCTGGGTCACTTAACCTGTTGGTGGCTGTGCTGGGGGTTTGAACCCACCCTGCCTGGCTCCAGAGCTGACGCCCTTACCTCCCGGACCTGCTGCGGAGGGCATCCTGGGGCCCGTCCCCGGTCCAGGGCGCTCCCTGGCACCCTTCTCGTGGTCAGTGCTCGGATCCCCACTTGACGCTCTTTAGCTCATTAACTCCGCCCGGATGGATGGCCGGCTGGGGAGGCTCCGGCGTGACCCACATGCCCAATTAGAGGAATTCAACACGCCATTTACTTATCGATGACTTAAGCTCATTTGATCATGAAGGACGGAGTCCACGCTGTTCCCTGAAGCCACCGTGGCCCCTCAGCTGTGCCAAATCCGCCTTTGATCGGCTAATCCCGAGTTTATAAGGTTAGGAGGTAAGCAGGCGGAACGAAATGCTTTTCTCTTTCGTCCACCTGGGGGCCAGCGCCCCGACATCACAGAGCTCCCGGGGCCCCTGGGGCCCCCTCGCCTGGGTAACTCAGACGGTGTGGGAAGCAGGCCCCACATCCTGGGACACACAGGCCGTCTGGGCTGGCAGGCACGCCCCACAGGATCTGCCGGCTTCCTCCTCCTTCTCCTCCTCTTCCTCCGCCTCTTCTTTCTCCTGCTTCTCCTTTCCCTTCTCTTTCCCCCCTCCTCCCCCTCCTTTTCTTTCTCTTTCTTCCTCCTCCTCCTCCCTTTTTTCCTTCTCTATTTTCCTCCTCCTCTTCCTCCCCCTCCTCCCCTTCCTCCTCTTCCTCCTCTTCTTTGTCATCTTCCTCTCCCTCCTCCTCCTCTCCCTCCCTCTCCTCCTCATCCTCTACCAACACGCACATCCAACGATAACGACAGGGCTGAAATATTTACGACTTAAAAAGACTACAAAAATTAATGAAAACCTCCACACCACATAGGAAGATGCTAAAAGAACCAAAGGAAAAATATTCACCAATTATATATGGGGACAATGAATCAAGGCGGGAGGACTAAATTAATAATATTAAGGAACGTAGAATAACAAAGGAAAATCACAAAAACGTGCGGGAACAACAGTACCACAGACCCACCCGAAATAGGAGTAGGGGGTGAAAGGGAGGGGC
>NW_005871789.1:207345-210494 GCF_000147115.1 Myotis lucifugus | reverse complement strand
GGGGCGGGGATAAAACAACGGTATCAGCCAAATTAAGGGCACGGGTGCGAATCCTCCCTGTAATACATCGCCCCGGTGACGAGACGGCGCCCTCAGACTTGGGCGGCTCAGTGGCTCCTCGCTCCGGGTCTCTGCGCAGGAGTTTCTGACTTCGCGGACAAAACAGCTCTCTGCTCTGCCCAACGCAGAGACTCGCCGAGTGGAGCGGGGATGGTAGGGACGGAGGTTCCCTTTAGAGAGGCCGGCGCTGTCTGCCGCCTCCTCTCCTGGGCAGGACTCTGGTTTTCCTTCTTTTTCTTCTTCCCCCCGCCCCCCCCCCTGCCCCCACCATATGCACATCTTCCTCTTGGCTTCCCTCACAGCTTGATAAGTGATTGGCTCTCGCTTTCAACGTCAATCGCAAGGCATGTGTTTTTGTTTGTGTTTTTTTACTTCCGCGAGATTCCGTGTCTAAGTTCTCGGGCGCTGAGGGAGACTATAGCGGCGTCCTGCAGGAGGGAGGCTGTGTAGATGTACAGCGGTTTGGGGAGGAGGAATGAGGAAATATTCAGAAAGCAGCCTGATCTTCAGGGATGGCATTCCGCACAGCCAGGGAGCAGATTAATGACACCGTCTGCGAGGAAGGGAGAAGGGCCCCATAAAATATGTATTAGGGGGTGGGAGGCGGGTGGGCCAGACTGCTCGGGACGGCCGTGGGAGTCCCAGCCTCTGGAATCAGCACCCAGCCTCGGTCTCCTCCGCCCGAGCTCCCGACAGCTGGCTCTTGGGCCCTGGGGGCGCTGCTGTCTCCAGCCAGCGGAGGGGATCCTGTGGGTTCTCTGGTAGGAGCACTGGGTGGAGAGGCGAGGCCTGGCCCCGCCTGGAGCCTGCTGTGTGGCCTTAGACAAGTCACTTCACCTCTCTGAGTCTTTGTTTCCACCGCTACAAAACGGAGACTAGGTGATTCTAACAGGGCTGAGTAAGAGATGGGAGGGCGGGTGGGGCGACCACTGGAAAGGAAACAGACAGAGGAAGATGTATGTGCTGTGCCTCGGCATCAGGGCCGTCCTGGGTGCGGCCAGAAGAAATTCCTTGATAAGCCACGTGGGGTCGGGGGTGAGGCCCTTGGAAGCACACCTGAGTCACAAGGGTGGTCCCCAAGTTGCCTCTGAAGGTGGACAGCTCTACTAACTTTAGGGGTTTTGGGGGGTACATCTAGAGGTGCAAGTTTGGGGCCAGAGCGGAACTGCTGGAGGAGTAGCTGAGGGGAGAGCGGCCGAGGTGGGGGACCCTAAGTCAGGAGGGGAGGATGTTTATACCCAGCCAACCTGCCCGGGGGCCCACGGGTTGGGTCCTGGTCACTTCCTTAGGTTCTCCTGCCGCAGTCAGCACAGGACCCCACGAGAGGACATGTGACGAGCGTGAGAGCCCCTCGGGAAGGCAGAGCCCAAGCTGGGTGTGGGGGATGGGCGGCGAGATGGGCCACACAGTGGACTGGGTCATGACCCCGTTGGTGGCTGTAGCTGGGGGACCCTGGGACGGTCTTCACGGAGATGCTCTGGTCTTGGTGACGTCACCGGGGCCTCCCCGTCTCTCTCCTTCTCTCTCCTGCCTCCGACCTTGGCCTTGAAGAGACCACGTCCCAGCACAAGCCACTTCTCAAGCACTAAGTGTCAGACACTTCGCCGAGCCCTCTCTCCACCAGCGGTGTCCCCGTCACCGTCACCGACTCCTCTCTGAGCGGGCTCTCTTGTTATCTCCACTGGGATGGCCCAGGGAGGTCAGAATCCTCGCTCAGCTCGCACTCAAGGCGAAGGCCAGGATGCAAAGTCAGGCCAGCGGAGGGGGGTGGGTCAGATGATGTGTTTGATAAAAGATGCAGCCGGGCCTGGCCGGCGTGGCTCAGCGGTTGAGCGTCGACCTAGGAACCAGGAGGTCACGGTTCCATTCCCAGTCAGAGCACATGCCCGGGTTGTGGGCTCCATCCCCAGTGGGGGGCGTGCAGGAGGCAGCCGGTCCATGATTCTCTCTCATCATTGACGTTTCTCTCTCTCCCCCTCCCCCTTCTTTCTGAAGTCTCTCTCTCTCTCTCTCTCTCTCTCTCTCTCTCTCTCTCTCTCTCTATATATATATATATATATATATATATATATATTTAAAAAAGATGCAGACGTTGCTTCTTCGACGTGGCCCACTAGCCATGCTGGACCCTGACCTCTGCGTCCCTGGCTCGGCTGGAGCCTGCCCCGTCCGCCTCCAGGACAAGAAAGGCTCCCGCCCAGCCCCGCTCAGGGCTCATCCCCAAGTCTGGTCTCCCTCCCGGCCCCCGGGCCAGCGCCTGGGAGCTCTCATCGGCGTGGCACGGAGCCGAGGCCTGGGCCGCACTTCATTGGCATGTGTGCCAACAAGCCGAAATGCACAGCAACCTTGGAACGCTTTCAAAGGCAGGAACCATTCCTCTGAAATCGGTCTTCCCAGCTTTATCTTGTCCTTTCTTTCTTTCTTTTTTTTTTTGTTTTGTTAATCTTGGAGCCCCTTAGCATGTCAAAGCAATTTTCCTAATGTCACATCTTCTACACATTAGCATGAAAGGGCTTTAAGAGATGATTTGAGGAAGAATCAATGTTGAATGAGCATTTATTATAGAGCCGTTTAGGCCGCATTTGCATGCTGACTCTCTCTGCCACGCAGGCTGCAGAGCAAGCTGATTTGAAAGTCAATGGTGTCTAAACAGGCGCAGCTACAACTGTGCTCACGCTCAGCGGTTCCTCTTTGCGGTGATGTCTTTCTAGAAAGAGCCGGTGTCCCTGGGCTGGTGTGTCTTGGGAATGAGCTGAGGCAGAGCTTGTGTGGCACTGCCCACGAGCGAAGGCCCTGCCCACGAGCGAAGGCCCCGGAAGCCCATCGGAAGTCCCCGTTTCTTTCTGCAGCCCTAGCCAGTGTGGCTCAGTGGATAGAGCATCGGCCTGCAGACTAAAGGGTCCCGGGTTCAATGCCCGGTCAGGGCACATGCCCGGGTTTCGAGCTCGATCCCCAGTAGGGGGCGTGCAGGAGGCAGCCGATCATTGACGTTTCTCTCTTTCTCTCCCTGTCCCTTCCTCTCTGAAATCAGTAAAAATATATTAAAAAACAAAAAAGAAAGTAAGAGGGGAGGGTGGCCAACCAGAGGC
>NW_005871789.1:203619-205107 GCF_000147115.1 Myotis lucifugus | reverse complement strand
CGCTCCCTCTTTGAATCAATACAAATATATTTAAAAAACACTGTTTATTGGATGAATGAATGAATGACTTGTATCCCCAGGGTCTTGCCCTTATGGTGGTGGGAGCTCAATAAATATTTGCTAATCAAAGGGACGGAAGAACGAACGGTGTTCCTCCGCCGGGCACAGGGCTTGGCACCGAGAAGGAATGAAGGGGTGAAGGAATGAAGGGGTGATGTCGTGGAGGGGCAGGGGAGGTGCCGGTGCCCCTCCATCCCGCCGCCCCGCCCCCACGGTGCGCGCTAACGCGGAGCAGATGGCGGGGCGGCGGCAGCCGGGCCTGATTAGGGCCCCTCCCGCCGGCAGCGGCGGGCGCTTTGAAGTGAGCCGCTGCCCAGCCTCTCCGGCCAGGCGGCCGGCCGTCCCTGCCGCCAGCGCGTCGGTCCGGGGCTGGCGGCCGGGCTGGCGGCGCGTGTTTATCCAGGTGCGGGCTGGGGGCTGGGCGCGGGGATCCTCTTTCCTCCGGGCCCATCTGGGACTTCAAAGCGCAGCGCAGGCTCAAAGGAGGCCTCGGCCTGGCCCTGGGGTGGGGGGCGGGGTGGGCGTGCTGGCTTCCTGCACTCAGCCCGGTCCCTAGACCATGGGGTCCCTTCCCCCTTGCACCGCAGTCCCCCAGCCCCCACCCCTGAGCGCCTATCTGTGCCAGGCGGTGTGCTCCGCAGCTGTTGCGAGTTTGATCTCCTGACCCCTCGCTGTAGCTCCAGAGGCAGGCACTGCTAGCCCCACGCCCATTTCACAGGTGAGCAAACTGAGGCTCAGCCTTGCCCAGTACCTCCAGGCCTCCCTGCATCGCTGCCTTAAGGGGCAGCCGCCTTCCGGCTCCGTCTGAGGCTGGGCCCAAAGCGGGTCCAGCTGTGGTTGCCGTTATTATAGAAGCAGTGGCTGACCCCCGGCGAGCCCCTCGCCTGTGCCTGGTGTGCGACAGGGTTCTCTCTCTGCCCATCAGGTCCTGCTCCACTTCCTCCGAAGCGCCGTCCCAGGCAGCCCGGCTCCGGGCGCTTTGCATCAGCCCAATGGCCGGCAGAGCTTGGTTATCTGCGCCCTCCACCCGTCTCCTCTGCCACCAGGTACCAGGGCGCGGGCGTCCCAGGGGATATGGTTCCAGGTGCGGAACCGCCGGGCCTGCAGGACGAAATCTGTGTTTTAAAAGCTCCCGGTGCATTACAGCGTGGGGAGCACTGGGCCGTCAGGACCTTTCGGCTCCCAGCCTGCTGTGGGCGCTGTGCGGGAACCTGCCTTTGGAGAGCTGTCCCTCCCTCATCAGACCGGGAGCTGCTCAAGGGAGAGCTGAGCCGTGGCCTGGGGACTGTGCTGCCCCCACAGACTGGGATGTGTCCCGAGCCCAGGCATTGGTCCTCCCACTGAACCAGGCACTTAGCGGAAGCAAAGATAGTTCTGGGCCCCAGATTTGCCTTCAGGGTGTGATGCCTGCCCCCTCTGATGGGGAGT
>NW_005871789.1:191145-203519 GCF_000147115.1 Myotis lucifugus | reverse complement strand
TCCTGGCAGGGCACGGACTGGGGGTGGGGTGAGGCGGGGCGGGGGGAGGGAAGGGGAGATGACATAGTGGGGCCATGTGTCCTGCCTGACACCAGGCCCCTCTGGGCAAACATTTGTCCTTGTGTGTCACCAAGGGACCATCCAGGCGGCAGTAAGCCCGAGGGCGGGTACAGGAGTGAGCCCGCTGGCGGCGGGAGGGTATTTTTAGAGCTTTGACTGACAGCCCTTCATTACGCTGTTGCTGCCTCGGCCCGCCCCCAGCCCCTTCTGTGCTGGACAGAAAAGAGAGCACGTTGTCATTTTGTCAAGACGAGGGACCTGCAGCCCTGCCTCGGCACCTTGCCCACTGGCCAGGTTATTTCTCTCTGTGTCTGGGGGCCAGGTGCCCCTGTGGCACCCCCAGCATGCCCCGCAGCCTGGATCCTCACCCACGGAGCCGTGATAAATGGCTTCGGCATCGCCGCCGTCACCTCGCACCCTCTGATCCCGCTCACTTTGTTCTTTCTCCCTTTAAAGCCAGTGGGCGGGTGTGGGGGGCTCTCTCTCGCCTTCCCCCTCTCCACCAGCCACCAGCCGTCTCCTGGATACTCGCAAGCCTGCGCTCTGATACCACTTGAAAGGGACCCCGACTCTCAGTTATCTGTCGGGTCTGGGAAGTCCGGCCGGGAGTTGCCTGTGCGGCCTGGTGGAGTGTGTGGGGCGGGAGGGCACGCCTGCATGTGGATGTGTGTGTGCACGAGGACCATGTGCACGCCGTGTATGCGCGTGTGGATGTGTGTGTAGATTCGGGGATGTGCTAATATGCGTGCCTTTTCATTATGACAGCTTTATCATTCATTTTGATCTGCAGTCAGGCAAGCCTGCCCCATTCCCACCCACCTCACAAACATCCTCTGTTCTTTAAAAAAAAAAATTGTTTTTTGATGACCCAATAGTTGCACTCTTAGGAACATGCACAACAAATTTGTGCATAAATGCGGATCAAAGGACCAGGACCAGAAAGCTATTTGTAACATCTCCAAGCTGGAAACCACCCAATGCCTGTGCACAGTAGAAGGGATGAATATATGCTGAGATGCTCCTACCCTGGGTTATTGAGAATAAAGACACGAGAATACACCATCGACAACCCAGGCAGCAATGTGGATGCCCTGCACAGCTATGATGTTGAGGGAAAGAAGCCAGAGAACAAAAGAGGACCGGTGGTTCGATTCCATGTGTAGAAAGTTCAAAAATAGGCAAAGCTAGTTGATCAAGATAGAGACCAGGAGGGTGGTTACCCCCAAAGGTGGTGGTGACTGCAGGGGTTACAGAGGGCTTCTGGGGCAATATTCTGTTCCTTGATCTGGGTCTCGGAGACCTGGGTATGGTCACTGCGTAAAACTTTATTGAGCTGTAAACTGCTAATTTGTGTATTTTTTCTGAGCATATTGCTAATTTTGTGTTATAGTTCTTCAAGGATTTTTAGCTTATTGAGTCTAATGAAAAATACTGTTAAGGTCTGGCTTAGAATTGCATTATATTATAGACTAAAGGCCCGGTGCATGAAATTTGTGCATGGGAGGGGGGTCCCTCAGCCCGGCCTGCGCCCTCTCCAATCCTGGACCCCTCGGGGGATGTCCGACTGCCTGTTTAGGCCCGATCCCACAGTCAGACATCCTGCTCGCAATCCAGGACTGCTGGCTCCTAACTGCTTGCCTGCCTGCCTGCCTGATTGCCCCTAACCACTCTGCCTGTCAGGCTGATCGCTCCTAACTGCTTTTCCCTGCTGGCCTGATCGCCCCTAACTGCCTCTGCTTCGCCCCTGCCACCGTGGCTTTGTCCGGAAGGATTTCTGGAAGATGTCTGGTCTAATTAGCCTATTACCCTTTTATTAGTAGAGATGAATCTGGGAGGATTTGCCCTCTTGACAGTATTGGTTCTTTCCCTCCATGAACATGGTATATCTTCTCTCTATGAACAAGGTATATCTTCTCTTATTCACATTGCTTACATCTCCTTGTAAAGTTTTACTCTTTTCTCCAGAGTCCTGTGGACTTCTGGTTGGGTTTATTCCAAGGTGCCTCGTGTGTTGTTATTATTGTGAAGGAAATATTTTTTCCTCTCGTTTTCAAATCTTTTTTTAAAAAATTGTGGTAAGATATACATAACTTAAAATTTGCCATTTTCACCATTTTAAAGTGCACAGTTCAGTGGTTTCACTATAAGCTGGAGACATTAAATTTGGAGAGTGTGTGTGTGTGTTTATGAAATCTGCCTATTTGAATACGTTGGCAACCAATTTGAATTTTTTGAGACATCACTGTGCAAGGATTGGATTTGGCCTCTGGGCTCCCGGTTCGTGGCCTTTGACCCTGGTGACTCCTAAGGGCCCTTCTGTCTTGGTAGATTCTCCCCAACCTGCTGGCTTAGCTCCTGAGCTGTTGGCTGAAAGCTCCCCCATTTTCTCAGGAGACTGGAAAGCAGTCCCACCTGCTGGCTCCAGCCCCCAAACCAGTCTGGTCATGAGCCCGGTTCCCTTCCTTTCCCTGTGTTGTACCCACATCTCAACTGGGGAGACGTCCTGACCAGACTCAGCCAGACAGAAAGGCTTGATGGGATCCGACCGCTCCTGGCGCCCCCTCCCTCTTGCACGCACAGGCTGTGTGGGTGCCTTTTCCTCTTGCGCTAAAGAAGAAAGGGTTTACCCTCTCATAGTGAATTGCTTTATGTTGACACCTGCACACTCACAAGTGCAAAAATGTGCTCAGGTCAACGATGTGTGTCAATGTGCTTTTCCCACTGTATTGTGTGGTGCTCTCTACCTTCTCTTCTCCCTCCTTGCCACCCCCCCCCACCCCCAGGCATGCTTGCAAGCTGGTAGCATCCTTTACATCCCCATTCTTTCCCACACAACCATAGATGCACACACGCCTAGACACTAGACATAGAACATGTATACTGTCAGAGGTCTCGGAGGCCGTGGAGTATATTACCCAAGTGAGACATGATGGATGTTTCTCTGCATTTCACTCTTCTCTGATGCCGTGGAAGCTCTTGCTCAGTCTCTAAGTCCTTGTACAGGCCGAGTGCCAACTAGGTGTGCAGTGCTGTGAGCCAGTCCTTTCCTGCTGCTGGGCACTCAGGTGTGAGCTAGGCTGTGCTGTGCCCCGAGGATGCCTGAAATTAGACCATGTTCACACAAGCGTTTACCTCTTGTTCCTGCCCAGTGCCGTGTGGCCAGGCAGCCTCAGTGATGGTTCTCCCAACAGGGACTCGGGGAGCGGGGTCCTGCCAGCTCCTTCAAGGGGAAGACAGGAAGAGGGCCACACAGAGGGATTCGTGACCGCACATCCCTTCTTCCCCAGCCCATTAGCCAGAGCCCAGTCACGTGGTCTCTTCCCTACCAGGCAGTCTCTGCCACGCCTTGTTTTAAATCCCCCCCATTATCCTATATAATAAAAGCCTAATATGCAAATTGTCCCCTAGACCAGGAGTTAGACCAGGGGGCTCGGCTGGCCGGCCAACTGCCCATGGCCCCTCCCCACACGATCGGCCCCAACTGGGGTGGGCTGGCTGGACCCCACCCATGCACGAATTCGTGCACCAGGCCTCTAGTGAATAATAATTCAATAGCTTTTTTCTTTTTTGTCATTTGTCCTTAGGCTACGGTAGTTTACTTTCTATCAGATTTTGAGGGTTAGGATTGCTGGGTCAAAGAAACTCTACCCGTGTTTTTAAATGCAAAGTTTTCATGTCACTCCTGAAGTTTTAATTGGTGCTGCCAGACTCCGTCTCAAAAAGATTGTAATAGTTTACATTCTCGGCAACCGCACGTGAATGTAGCCTTTCCCCAAGTCCCTGCCCGCAATGGCACGATTGTTCTTTTGCGTTTTCCTCTGTGATATCTCATTGTCCGTTTAATTTGCATTTTCCCGGACCACTAATGAGTGCGAGCATCTTTTCATTTGTTTGTGGCCATTTGCCTTCGTTCTTTTGTGAATTGCCTATTCATGTCCTTTGCCATCATTTCTTTGGGGTGGTTTGCCCTTTTCTCTTCAATTTGTAAGAGCCCTTTGTATATTAGAGATGCTAACCCTTTGCCTTCGGCCTCGCAAACATCTTTTCCGAGTTTATTGTTTGTCTGTTAACTTTGCTTACAGTGTCTCTTACCTGGCCATAGAGTAACGTCTTTCTGTGGTCAAGTGCGTCTGTCTTTTTAGACTCTATATTCTGGGTTTGCAATTTAGAAGGTCTCTCCTCCCTGGGGGTCCTTTAAGAAGCTGCTGTCCTTTCATGGGCCGTGACCTGGAAATGCCCCTCCCTTCTCCTGGGTGTTCGCAGCCACCCTGCTCCTCCGGCCCCGCGAGGACCAGGGCTCAGCCCAGAGGGCAGCTGAGTATCTGGCTCGCACGGGTGAAGGTTGGGAGGCAGCAGGACCCTGGAGGGCCCTGAGCTTGGGACCGGGAGCCCGACCACCAGAACTGTCATGCGTTGCCCCTTTAACCTGGGCTGAATCCCCTGGCCTCTTTGGCCCTCCGTTGCTGCTGACTTCCCGGGGGGCGCGAATCTCGGGTGGTAAAAATGACACACTGCGCGGAAGCTGAGATGCGGCGGTCATGGGACAAGCGACGGTTTCTGAGTCTTGACGATGAAGGGCTTTATACGCATCATCTCATTTAATCCTCGGCGGTGCCCACACGGAGGCATCGTGTCCTCTTCTTAGAAATAAGGAAACTCCCTGGCCAGGTAGCTCAGGTGGTTGGAATGTCAGCCCCAGATGCCAAGGTTGCTGGTTCAACCCCTGCCAGGGCACGTACAAGAGTCAGCCAATGAATGCGTAAACAAGTGGAACACACCTCTCTCTCTCTCTCTCTCTCTCTCTCTCTCTCTCTCTCTCTCCCCCCCCTTTTATCTCTCTCAAATCAATCAATAAAAAGAAAGAAAGAAAACAAAAGCACAGAGTGGCTAAGCTACATGCTCAAGGTTGCACAGCAGATAGGTGCAAAGCAAGAGTCCAGAATCTGAGTGATGCCTAACCTGTGTGTGTGTGTGTATGCATGTATGTATATGTATGTGCATGTGTGTATGTATGTATGTATAGGTGTGTGCATATGTGTATGCATGTGCATGTGTGTATGTGTGTGTGTGTGTGTGTGTGTGTGTGGCTAGTGAGGAGAACTTTACAGTATTTCAGCGAGAGACCATGCAGGGCTTGAAGGCTAATGTGAAAAGCGTGGGAAATTTTGTAAAACACTCTGGTATTTCCTGGGAGGACCACCTTCCTGACGTTCAAAGTTATTAAAACTTGTCCAAGTGGACAGGGGTGGCCTCCAAGCAAGACCGGTGCCCGGGCGGCCTCTGATGTGACATCGTCCCGGGAGGAAGGGGCAGGCCCGGGGGGGGCTGGCTGTGGCCGGCACTAAGGCCCCAGGGTCTGGGGCTCATGGGGCTCGGCTGGGCTCACATCGGGCTGGGGCTGAACCACCTGGTGAGTGACAGCCAGGTGGCCCGTTTCCACGGACCCTCCATCCCCACGTTGCCATGACAGCGCACACAGTTCACATCAACACACACCCCAACGGGAATGCACCGCCTCTCCTATGATCAGAGCCCCGGGGGCACCTCGCTTCAGGCCTGGCTGCATTCATTCGCTTACAGGATGTCCTCAGGTCTCTCTCTCTGGCACCTGCCACTTTAAAATATATATATTTTTATTGATTTCAGAGAGGCAGGGAGAGGGAGAGAGAGATACAAACATCAATGATGAGAGAGAATCATGGATCGCCTGCCTCCTGCTCGCCCCCTACTGGGGATGGCGCCTGCCACCCTGGCGTGTGCCCTGACGGGGAATCGAACCGTGACCTCCTGGTTCATAGGTCAATGCTCAACCACTGAGCCACCTTTTTTTAATGCTTCCTTCAATTTGGCCTCATTCTTCAGCAGACTCGCCCCAAGAGGTGGCAAAGGTGGTCCCCACAGCTCTGGGCTGACATCCTCCCAGCTGAGCATCCCAGCCAGTGGAAAGCCAGTACCCATTTCCCAGTCTGTCCACCCGGACTCTCCTTAGCCCACCATCCATCACATGACCCACTCTGAGCCCAATCCCGGTGGCCAGGAGCGGAGCTCTCTGATTGGCTGGCCTAGATCCCGGCCTCGCCCTGCAGCTACAGGTGGTGGAGGCTGTTTCCCCAGAGGAAATGAGAGTTATTGGAATGATGGGTGTTGTCCAAGGAAAACGAAGAGGTGCCCTGACACCATGCCTTTGGCTTTCCATGTCTTTGGGGACCAGGCAGAGCCAGCAGCCCTGAGCCCATAAGTAACACCCCCAGAGCAACAACCCACAGCTCCCGCCTCCAGAGACTCACCCCGAGTGGGCCTTTGGGAGGAAGGAGCGGGAGAAACCCGGCCGTCCCTCCCCTCCGGGCTGCCCGTGCCGAGCTCCTGGCTGGGCTCCTCGTAGAAAGCTGGATCACAAAGCTCTGGAAATGCGTGTTTGGGATGGAAACACAGACACGCAGTTAATTATGGCGTCCTGCTCGGCGCCACCCTAATTAAGGCAGTTCCCTGTGGGGGCCAAGATTTAATGCTCTCTCTTTTATAGTGCGCGGTGGCCAGGGGGCGGCCCTGTCCTCTCCCCTCCCTCTGATGCCTCCCGTCTGGCTGGCGGAGGGAGGGCCGGTGGAGAGGGCAGCCTGGCGGGCGGGCAGGCGAGTGAGAGAGGCTGGCTAGGCCCCAGTGGAGGGACAGACACAGCTGCCCTCCCAGGACAGGGCACTGGACAGGCGGGGTCCGCGTGAGGGGTAGTCGTGTTAATCTTGGCTCGCTCGCCTGGGAGGGGGTGGGTGGGGTGGCAGTATCCCAGTTGGAAGGAAAATGTTAGGCCTCTCTGGGCTCCGGGGCCTTCCAGGAAGCGGGCAATGGCCTCCAGATGGCCCGGTGACATGGCCGGCCGGGAGGACACCCAGCGCCCGATGCCTGGCTCCATGTCCCCCGTGATGGAAATAAATCAGGGAGGGCAGGTCCACTGCCAACAATAGACTAAAAACACCATACAATGTCCCTCTACGACCCACAGTGTAGAACGGTCCAGTCCACTATCATAGAACTCATTGGGTCACAGAGCTGGTGGGGACATAAAAATCGCTCCATACTGTATGCGAAGAAGATGAGGCCACGGGAGAAGTGATCTTCCCAAGATACCAGATTCCAGGTGTGAGGGACCAAGGATGTGACTGTAGATTGGTACGGATGACAGCGGGCAGATGGATGCTACCTCGGGGGCCAGTGCCGAATGAGTGGATGGTTGGCGGATATGATCTGAGGCCTTTATCTCGCTCAGTAGGGAACAGACTCTTGATCGATTAGTGATGCCTACCATGGGCAGTGGAGGGGGCGTGGTGGTACCTTGGCCAAGTTTGGGCCGTTCTACCCAGAGGTCAGAGGGATGCTCTGAGACAGGCCCTGAAGGTAGGCAGTCTCGGAGGGTTTGGGCTGGAAAGAAGCCGGAAGTCAGAAGAGGGCTGACGAGAGAGGCAGGAGCCCACGAAGCTCCCGGATGAATGGCCATCGAGCCGCCACGGGGATCAATGGTCAGGACTGCAAAATGGGAGCTTTCGAGCCTTTTGACTTTAAGGAATCTTCTGATGAAGCGTGGCTGTGTGTCTGCAGTGCTGCCTGTGAAAAGGGCGCACGCTGCACGGTCTCCTGGGAGTTTTCCTTCCCGGGAAGACGCTGTGATTTGGGGTTTCTGCTCCTCACGGCTGAAGGCAACCTAATCACCTAATGCAGTGATGGCGAACCTTTTGAGCTCGGCGTGTCAGCATTTTGAAAAACCCTAACTTAACTCTGGTGCCGTGTCACATATAGAAATTTTTTGATCTTTGCAACCACAGTAAAACAAAGACTTCTATTTTTGATATTTATTTTATATATTTAAATGCCACTTAACAAAGAAAGATCAACCAAAAAAATGAGTTCGCGTGTCACCTCTGACACGCGTGTCACAGGTTCGCCATCGCTGAGTCCTCATGCCTTCTTCAGGAAGAGATCAAAGCCCACTTTCCACAGAGAGGAAACGAAGTGGGTCCTTTTGTCTTTCTCATTTGGGGGCTTCATTTGGCCACGGAGATGCACCGGGCCTCCTGGAATCCTTCTGGAAACGCCTTCCTTCTGAATTAGTGCACGAGGGGGTTCGGGTCCTTCTGGCCTGGCTGCCCTGCTGGGCACAGGGCCCGGGTGCCAGGGACCGAGGATGGGACTGCTCAGAGCCCCGGCCCGCGTGGAGAGAGGCTGCGGCCCCTGCGGCCCCTGCGGCATTTTCCCGATGCTTTCGAACCCCCACTGGGAATCGTGTGCCCTTTTCCAGCCCAAATATGGGCCGGGGCTGTCGAGGGCGTGGGAGAACTCGTTCGAGGCGAGCGTAAACACGGCCGTGCCAGTGGAGCCCCGGCCAGCGGGAATTCCAGGCCGTCCGCGCAGCCTGCCAGCCTGGAGCTGGACCTTGGCTGGGACCCTCTGCTGTAGCTACTTTTAGCTGGGAACATTCTTCCCAGACGCTCGAAGGCCACATTGGAAGGATGAAGATTTACTCCACAAAGATCCCAAACCAACTCGGGGCATTTCCATGCCCGCCTCCCAAACCTCCCCTCCTGGGTGGTGGCACCCACCTACTTGTTAAGATTCGGAGCTGAGGAGGGAGGTGGACCCGGCTCTCTCTTGAGGTCTCTCTCTTATGGACTCTGGGCCACTTACCTAACACACTGGAGTCTGTTTCCTCGCCTGGACAGTGGAGGTAACATTCACACCCACCTCCAGCGTCGTGGTGAGGACCAGGCGAGATAATGACGCAGGTGGGAATCCTTGCACATTCTAGAGTTTGTATCTGTCAGTCCAGGCGAGCCTATGCTGCAGTAACAAACATCCCCCTGAGTCAGTGGCGTACCGCAACAGAAGTTTTCTTTTACGCTCTTACAGACTTGGCCGTAGGTCCGGTGCACAGCTCAGGGTTGTGTTTCACCCGCATGGGACACGTGATCCGGAAGATCCTGTTCTGGTTCTGCCATGTCAATAAGAGGCCCCGCTGTTCACGGTGGCAGAGGAAGAGATCAGCTAAAGAATTGGGCAGGACACTCTTGCTCTCCATTTTTGGCCAGAACGCTCACGTGGCTCCATCTAGCAGCCGGGGCGTTGGGATGTATAGCTTTCTCTATGTCCAGGAAGGAAAAGGGGGCCAGGTATTGGGGAGCCCTTGTCATGTCTCCCCCTGTGTTCAATAAACATTACTTCTGCCTTTATTGTTGACAAGGCACATAGAGGTGAAAAGATAGACGTATTTTCTTAATCCCTCGGGGCAGGCGGTCCTTTGCATCCTGTAGAGGCTTCCTCGACCTCGTTTCCATAGTCTCCGGGGGAAGATGCTGCCCCTGGCGTGAGAGCAGAGGGAGGACGGGAATAAAGTGCTGGGGACTGACCTGGTGGCTGGACAGGCGGGTGCCAGAGCCATCTGACTCTGCAGAGGGACCCCTGCACCCGCCTCCAGGGAGGGCAGGACGTGGTTCTTTGTGGACGGGAAGGAGGACCCACCACGCGCCTCAAGCCAAATGCCCTGTGTGCTGCCACTGGCGTGGTGATGAGCGCCCTGATCTTACCGGTGCGGAGACCGCGGCTCAGAGCCCTGAACTCTCCCGCCGAAGTCACGCAGCCAAGGCGTAAGGAGGGTGGGGCCGGGGAGGGGTAGGTGGGTGTTGGCCTGAGGAGAGGGTCAGGGGTGCCCGGGCCTCCCTCATTCCTTCTGCTCGCATTACGGCTGAGCAGGCAGAACAGAGGGCGTTGTCGGCAATGTACCAAACGTACCGACACCACGGTCAGGCTCTCTGCAGAAATCCAGGTGCTCACGGGAGTTTCTGGCAATGGAAAAACTTGAATTTTTTAGCTTGTCGGTGTCGAAGCAGCCACCGGCCTCCTTTGAATGAAAGGGGCTTGGGGAGGGGGCCTGCAGAGTGAATGTTCTCCATGTTAGGGCCTTGGGTTGCCTAAGGTCAGGGTCCGAGTCTCCTTTCCTTGTCAGATGGGGAAACTGAGGCCCAGAGCGATTGCTCAGGGCCACGCCACAGGAAGTGGCAGAGGCGGGCGACACCTCGGTGCCCTGAGGCCCTGTCCCTCACCGACCGCCTGCACAGCCGTCTCAGGGGCGGAGAGAAAGGGAAGTCTGTGGGCATGAAGCCCGGCAGTGACACCCCGGCCACACCTCGCAGCCCCACTTCCCATCGGTGATCAATAGTGGGTGGTCATGGCGCCTGGGAGAATTCTCAGAGCTGTCAGAGGGATCAAGAGGAAGGGGCATGCGGCGGGGACACCTGGTTTTCTGTGTTCACCGTCCCCGGGCAGCTGTGCGCCGGGCAGCTGGCCTCCTGAGCTTCGCCCCGGCCCCGGGCCTCCCAGCCAGCCCTCCCAACAGGGAACCACAGCCTGCTCCTCCCTATGCACGGGACCTGCTCCCCAAACCCGGAACTCGTTTTATTTTTTAAATTATATTTTATTGACTTCAGAGAGGAAGGGAGAGGGAGAGAGCGATAGGAGCATCCATGATGAGAGAGAATCATGGACCGGCTGCCTCCTGCACGCCCCACATGGGGGATCGAGCCCGCAACCCGGGCCTGTGCCCTGACCGGGACTCGAACTGTGACCTCCTGGTTCATACGTTGACGCTCAGCCTCTGAGCCACACCGGCCGGGCCCTGACCTTGGTTTTGCCAGGAACTGAGTTTGGAACATTCAGCCGTGGGCAGGCGGCTCGCAGGTGGAGGTGGGCAAGCGTCCCGTCCCTGGGCGAGCGCAGGCTGAGCTGGGCGGGTGCAGACCCTGCAGGGTGTCCCAGGCGGACCGGAGGCCCCTCCAGGTCTTGCCCCGCCCTCGGGGAGCTTGATCTCTCCTTCTGTGTCTCCCACACCCCGAGGCCTCCAGCTTTGGCCGGGGTTTGGCCAATGGGGGATCGGAAGGCGCGGGAGAGAGCGGTCAGGCTGCTGGCTCCCCCCTCTCTCCCAGCTGGTGGCCGCCAGATGCCACCCTCCCCGGTCCGGTACCTGCTCTGTCCCTCGTCCTCCCAGGCTCCCCATGGTGCCCACCCCCTCTGGTTCCCCTTCCCCTATAAACGCCCCGTCATCATAAACTCCCCTCGGCCACCCCCTGGAAGATGCCATCTGTTTCCTGCCCGACCCGCGCTGATACAAACAGGAAGGACGGCCGTCAGCCCCCCAGACCCAGGCTTTTCCGAAGGTGCGGCCCCCACGTCGCCTGCTCAGTGGCTTTGTCCCTCCTGCCCTCCGCCTGCCGGCTGCCCAGCCCCCCCCCCCTCGTATTTATTTATTTATGGAATGACATGCGCGCAGTTTCCTCTTGTGTTTAATGTGTCAGCGTTTCAGAGGACTCGGACTTCAAGGCTTGGCTTTTGTTGACAATGATGAGATCGCCCGGACAGTTAGCGTTTGATTTCGCGGTTTGCCCGGGAGGGGAAGATGAAAGGCAGTGAAGGAGCCGGGCTGTTTCCTGTGACCCATTTGCCGGGAGGGGCGGGGTGGGGGTGAGGAGAGAGATTCGCTTAAAAATGTCCACGCTGGGACCCACTCAGGCTTCGCTCGGAGACGCCGGTGCCCATGTGGATGACCCGCGAGGCCCCGGAGGCTCCTCAGGCCGAGCTTCTGAGATCCCCTCAGCTCCGACACCCCCTCCCCGGGCTTCAGTCCTGGGGTGAGGGAGAGGAGACGGGAACTCCACAAACGTTGATTATTCTCATTATCATTCTTGATCGAATGATGGTTATTGATTCAGCTCAGCCGCTAACTCGCTGACACAGGATGGCCTCACGCCGCCAGCCTCAGTTTCCCCTCTGTGTGGTGAGGAATGGCTGAAAGAGGCGGTCCAAACCCGCCTGAGCCCCAACATCCGCCACCGACCGCTCCCCGTAATTGTGTGATTCAGGCGGGGAGAGCCTGGGCCGGGGGGGGGGGGGGGGCCTCAGCACACATTAGGGCAGGCCGTCTTCTACATAACTGAGCTGGGTTTGGCCCAACTGAAGCCACTAACGTCTGTCCCTGGAACCCAGATCCCGCATTTTAACTCCATTTCCAAATATAAAGCCTTCAGCTGTGTCAGGCACTTTGATTTCTCTGGATGTCAGGCTTGGTTTTTAAATGTAAATGTGCCCCAGGTTAGTCTTAGTAAGTTACCTGGCCTGGGACCAGGAGCACACCTGTCAGGTGCGGCCCCGTCCTTGCCCCTTCGTGTAATCCTTCATGTCTCCATCTCCTATCAAAGACACCCTCCCCGCCCGGAGTTGAAACGAAATCCACTCTGGAAGGAATTTATGACAAATAGAGTAATTCCTTTAATGCAGGC
>NW_005871789.1:188706-190521 GCF_000147115.1 Myotis lucifugus | reverse complement strand
TAGTAGTTTGTTTTTAATTAGGCTTTGAAAGTAATTTATAGCTTCTGGATACAGTGCAGTGTTTGTGGTGTGTGTGTGTGTGTGTGTGTGTGTGTGTGTGTGTGTGTGTGTTTTAATTAGAATCTGTTTATAACATTTGAAGAGATTTCAAGTAAAAGTTGGATTTCTGGGTTAAAATTTTTTATGGAAGGTCTGGCAGGGTGGAGCCCAGCAGCCCGCGTGGCAGCAGTGACGGCGGCCTCCCGCCTCGGCCTCTGACGGGCCAGCCTCGTGGGCATGTGAGTTGGAGACCCTCTGAATCATGCCTTCTTCCCTGGTCCACCTGTGATGCGCTGTGCACACTGACAGCGCCCCCTAGGGCTGAGTTCAGCTTTTGCACTATTTTCCCCATCATCTTCCCCTTGGTTCCTTTTTTTTTTTTTTGACAAATAGCCATATGGACCATAATATTAAAATGAAAGAAGTAAATCCATGTTAATTCCCTTTGTCTTCTAAGTCTTATTTCTTGAGTCCACCATTAACCTCTCTGTGACCTTGGGCTGGCTATTTAAATGCCACAGGGCCTCAGTTTTCCCATCTGTAAAATGGGCACAATCGTCTCCCCACTAACCACTACCTCTTCCAATGCAGAGGTGAGGTTCTGGTGGGCCCGGGGATATAAAATCAGGAACTTCAAGAAAAACAGTTGTTTACAGGATTTGTTAAAAAGAAACAAAGGTACTGAATAGGGCTGAAAACTCAAATGCCCTGCAGATCATGAAAAAAAAAAAAAGTTCAGAAAACTGGTTACTTCATTCCCTCCATTGAGGCCCAGGATTGCCAGATATTTAAAGAGAAATTAGAAATAAAATATTCTATTTCTTTATGAAATATTTAAGAGCTGATTATATATATATATTATTGATTTCAGAGGAAGGGAGAGAGAGATAGAAACATCAATGATGAGAGAGAATTATTGACCGACTGCCTCCTGCACGCCCCCTACTGGGGATTGAACCTGCAACCTGGGCATGAGCCCTTGACCAGCATCGAACCCGGGACCCTTCAGTCCAAAGGCTGATGCCCTATTCACTGAGCCAAACCAGCCAGGGCAAGACCTGATATATTTTTAAGTCTTTTAATATTTGCATTCGTATTTAAGTAAAAAATCATCACAGGGGTCAAATAAGACCTACCGAGGGGCCTCCCGTTTGAGACGCCCCCACACCCCCCCCCCCTGGGGCTGGCGGGGAGGTTTGGGGTCTTCCTCTGAGAGCCGGCCCGTGGCGCCCCTTTCTTTCCTCCCGGCTCTCGCCTAGGGCAGGGGGCAGCGGTTGGCACCCGAGATGGTGTTTGGAGGCCCACCCCAGCCTGCCACATGGCCTTCCAGCTAGATGGTATAATTCTTCACCCCTCGGGCCGCGCGCAAGCTGGGTATACCTCGGTTAGCGGACTGTTGAGCTGGTCCCTGGGGTTGCCTGGCGCCTAGTGCCTAGGGGACCCTGGGGAAGCACTCACCCCGTATCCCACCCACCCCGGAAAAGCTGGGGGCAGAAAAGCCACCGCAACCCTCCTACCCCCAAATGGTCATGGGACTCGGCTTAGGTCTGAAGGGGAGAGGGACTCTCGCTCCCCTACGAAGGTCTCAAAAGAACCGTGTTTATATAAAATTTTATTTTTTATGTCTCTCATACATCAAGGGAGAAGAGAAGCAAGACTAACATCAATGAAGATAGAAAAATAATGGATCGCTTGCCTCCCTGTCTCCTCCCCACTGGGGAATGAGGCCCCTCACCCCAGTACTTGTGACCTATACGTGGATTCAAAACCATTGAC
>NW_005871789.1:186892-188365 GCF_000147115.1 Myotis lucifugus | reverse complement strand
GGGCGTCATCCTGCTCGTCGCGCGTGGCGTCCCATCACCCTGACGGGTGAAGGAGCGATGCGCCTCTCGCCTCACAGCAGGGCCCGGGCTCCTCCTCTCTGCGGTGGAGAACCCTGCTTCCTTAGAGGCCGGGACCCTCGTGCCCTGGACGGCAGGTCTCCCCCAGCGCCCACACGCACTCGGCGTGGAGGAAGGGGCCGGGGAGACGCTGAGCCACGTCCATGGGTGAGGTGTCCGTTTCCGCGGAAGGAGGCACAGCGTGGCGTCTCCAACGTGCCAACCGCTCTATGTCCGTCACCGGGGCTGCCGCGCACGGCTGCTCTAATGTGCACCGCACCCCACGGCGCCACGACGGCTTAGGGCAGTGATGGCGAACCTTTTGAGCTCGGCGTGTCAGCATTTTGAAAAACCCTGACTTAACTCTGGTGCCGTGTCACATATAGAAATTTTTTGATATTTGCAACCATAGTAAAACAAAGACTTATATTTTTGTATTTATTTTATATATTTAAATGCCATTGAACAAAGAAAAATCAACCAAAAAAATGAGTTCGAGTGTCACCTCTGACACACGTGTCATAGGTTCGCCATTACTGGCTTAGGGTGTGACTCCTTCCATAAATCTATTAAAAAAATATATTTTTATTGATTCAGAGAGGAAGGGAGAGGATGAGAGAGAATCATCCATCAGCTGCCTCCTGCACGCCCCCTCCTGGGGATTGAGCCTGCAACCTGGACCTGTGCCCTGACCAGGAATCGAACCGTGACCTCCTGGTTCATACGTTGACGCTCAACCCCTGAGCCCCACCCACCAGGGCTTCCCCCCTTTTAGTTGGTGATTCCTTCCCCTGAGAAAGCCCAGGTGCGTTCTGTCCCAGACGGTCTTTGTCACTTCCTGGCGGGCAGGGACCCCTGAGCAGACACTTCCTGGGGTAATGGGGACCCGAGTCACCCAGCCAGCTCTCGGGGCTCCGTGTAGAGGGGGCAAGAGAAATTCCACCCCCTCTCTCCCTGCATGGGGTCCTGCTCCCGGGAAACCGAGTTCCGTCTGGGTTTATCTGTAACGTGTGACTCGGGGGCAGTCCTTCCCTTGACGTGGAATTCCTTCAGCTTTTCTTCTCTTTTTTCTAACCATGAGCGTCAGCTAATTTGTATGACTTGACATCCCTTGCTTCTGAGTTACCAGCGAGTCGCTGTAATGGGGGTATAAGTCTTGTTGCTGTCTCCCCAGTGACAGGAGAAGCGACTGTGAGAAGACAGGGTGACTCTAAGGAGGCGGCCGTCTCCCATCCTCTGGTGGTGGAAGAGGGGGAGGGTCCCAGAAACGGGGTTCTGGAGAGGCGACTCAGATTTAGCTCTTGGAACAGAGGCCGATCCCTGAGCCTGGGAGGTGGAGCCGGTGCCCGGACAGGGAAATCCAGGAGGCCACCCTGGAGGCGGCTGTAAAGACACCTGTGTTCATTTTTTTTTTCT
>NW_005871789.1:181528-185763 GCF_000147115.1 Myotis lucifugus | reverse complement strand
AGAGGGGGTGGGGTATGGGAGTTGGGCAGGGGCCAAGCAGAGGTGGTAATGAAAAAAGCTGCTTCTTGCCCGGCCGGCGTGGCTCAGTGGTTGAGCGTCGACCTAGGAACCAGGAGGTCACGGTTCGATTCCTGGTCAGGGCACATGTCCGGGTTGCGGGCTCAATCCCCAGTGTGGGGCGTGCAGGAGGCAGCCGATCGATGATTCTCTCTCATCATTGATGTTTTATCTCCCTCTCTCTCCCTTTATCTCTGAAATCAATAAAAATAGATTTTTAAACAAACACGCTTCTCTGGGGCCCTCCTAGGGGAGCGAGAGGCCCACCCCCTTCAGACATAAGCCGAGTCCATGCACACCTGGGGGGAAGGGGTTGCGGTGGCTGTTCTGCCCCAGCTCTCCTGGGTGGGTGGGGGCGGGGTGAGAGCTTGCCCAGGGTCCCCCTGCCACTTGGCGCCAGGCAACCCCAGGGCCCAGCTCTGCTGTCCGCGTCGGGCTGTGTGCCCTGCTTGCGCGGGGCCCTGCGGGTGAGGACTTCTGCCATCTGTGCAGGAAGGGCTGTGGCAGGCTGGGGGCGGCCTCCAAACACCATCTCCTGTGCCAACCGCTGCCCCCTGGCCTTGGCGAGACCCGGGAGGGAAGACAATGCCGCCACTTGTTTGCGAGCCTCAGTGCACGCGGTTCAACGGGCCGGCCTTTCTTCTGCCGTGACGTCCTTCTTCTGTTTGATATTCAAATGCCTTTAACAAATTCAAATGCTAGAGGCCGTGTGTGCGTGTGTGTGTGTGCGTGTGTGTATGTGCGTGCGTGTGCGTGTGCGTGTGCGTGTGTGTGCATGTTCGTATACTTATGGAAGGAAATGCTGAAGAGAAACTTAGTGAGGTCTGAGAAGGCCTGGGTCCCCCAGACCCTTTCAGGGGGTCGGCAAGGTCAGAGCGAGTTTCCTAATGACACTGAGACGTCCTGTGTCCGTTTTGCTGTGTGGACATTTGCCCTGACGGTGCAGGAGCCGGGGGTGCAGGAGGTGGGGGTGCAGGAGGTGGGGGTGCAGGAACCGGTGGTGCAGGAGCCGGGGTGCAGGAGCTGGTGGTGCAGGAGGTGGGGGTGCAAAAGGTGGGGGTGCAGGAGGTGGGAGTGCAGGAGCCAGGGGTGCAGGAGGTGGGGGTGCAGGAACCGGTGGTGCAGGAGCCGGGGTGCAGGAGCTGGTGGTGCAGGAGGTGGTATATACAGGTAAGGTTGTCATGCACGTGCTGGATGAAAACCAGAAAAAGAGATGGCATCACTTAAGAATGCCATGGCCCTGGCCAGTGTTGCTCAGTGGTTAGAACGTCGGCCTATGGACCAAAGGGTCATGGGTTTGATTCCCAGTCAAGGGCCCATACCTTGGTTGCAGGCTTGATCCCCAGCCCCGGTCGGAGTGCGAATGAGAGGCAACCAATTGATGTGTCTCTCTCACATCAATGTTTCTCTCTCTCTCTCTCTCTCTCTCTCTCTCTCTCTCCTTCTTCCCTCCCCTCCCCTCTCTCTAAAAAAAAAAAAAAAAAATGGAAAAAATATCCTCAGGTGAGGATTAAAAAAAAAAAAAAGAATGTCCTGGAAGCGGGAACATGGATGGATTTGATAATTTCTCCGTCCTTGCACACAGCTGTCTTCATGTGTGTGTGACCAGTGCAATGCATGCAGCATGTCTCCGGCACGCCGAGATACAGCAGTTATCTCAGGGAAAGTGCCTGCGCCATTGTCTGACTCGCGCGCTGAATACATTTTTACTTGGAGAGAAATTATGGTTATTCGGACTTGACAGGCATTTTCTTGAAAAGGCCTGAAGTGTGCCTGGCACCGCGAGGAAAAGAATGGAGGCTATTTATTGCCGATGATAACATTCAAGCTTTCAAAACAATGGCGATGAATGCCTGGGCCAGAGTGAGTGTCCGATCATCGCTGTCCTCCCCTCCCCTCCCCTCCCCTCCCCTCCCCTCCCCTCCCCATCTCTCCCCATCTTTCCCCTCTTCTCGGGGGGATTAGCTGCAGCGTCCTGGCTGGCAAGGTCTGAGAATTTAGCAGGAGCTGGGGGAGGAGGGATAGTTAGGGCACAGGGTAAACTGCTAACAGATCCTCTAAACACAGCAACTTAAACGACATAGAAGTTTTTTCTCTTGTGTGAGACTCCAAGTTAAGAGGCGGTCTGGGAGTGGGGTGCAACTGGGCCAAGGAAGTGGCTCAGGGCCCAAGCGACTTCCATCTCATTCTCTGCCCGTCCCCACGGTTGAACCTGGACTGTGCAAAGGTGGGAGGACGAGGTGAAGGGCCAGCACAGGTCTCTGCTCACCTCCCGTCCACACACGGCCCCACGTAGCTGCAAGGGAGCCTGGGAAAAAGGGGGTGCCTGGCTGTATGGCTGTTCCGTCACTATTTTTGTTAAATCTCACATGAGAGTATTTTTTCCATTGCTTGTTCAGAGAGTAGAAGGGGGGGAGGAGAGAGAGAGAGAGAGAGATTGAGGAAGAGAGAGAGAGAGAGAGAGAGGAAGAGATAGAAACATCGGTGTGAGAGAGACACATCAATTGATTGCTTCCTGCTCACACCCCTACCAGGGACGGGGAGTGAACCCACAACCCAGGTACGTGCCCTTCACTAGGAATTGAAGCCTTGACCCTAATGCCCAGGCTGATGCTCTAACCATTAAGCACACCAGCCAGGGTGGTCTTTTTCCCTGATTGTGCCCTCCCACCCTTTCCCTGCCTCCAGGGTACATTTTACTTGGGATGCGGAGGGCAGAACTGGTGGCCACAGGTTGGGTTCCAGCAGGGACGCACATTTTATCTGGCCCAAACCATGACTTAAATTTTTTAAAACTGGTGGCCAATAGTAAAATTTGGCGATTTCACCTAGAAACCTGTATTTCCAGCTACTCTTGAAAAATCAAAAGATCCAGCAGCTCCGAGCCCTCCGGTGGTCCCTGAGCTGTCACTGTCCCTTTCGGCTGGGTGTGCGCCCCCAGATCTATCTGGTCCCGGCCCCTCTCTCTCTTTCTTGCCCCCCCCTCCCTGCCCCCCGGCGAGGTGGTTGGTGGCTCTTGGTTCTATGGAGCCCGTGGGCAGTCCTGGTGACCATTCAGGTCTCAGTTTGGCAAGTCAGGGCTTTGGTGTGTGTGGGGGGCGTGTTCTCACCAGAGGGAACCTGTGGAGGCGCTCAGGGCCGGGCCTCCATGGCACCCTCCTGCCCACCTTCTCTTCCTCCCCTGCCTCCTGCCAGGCTGGGCATTGTGTTGGGACGCAAACATACACACGTTATTGGAAGCCCAGATCAAAGGCGGCGCCCCACGGCCGCCTCTCAATGGTTCCTTTGTGCGGACGGAAGCCTGCGAGGAGGTGGGACCCGGGCAGAGAGGAGGGGCCGGGAGGGGGGCGCCGTACAAAGATACTTGTCACCCAGAGACGCCTGCAGACGATGATGTTAAAGCGGCGCCAGGTGGAGGACGCCCCCCACGCGCGGCTGGAAGTTGCCCATCGGATTCTCAGGAGACACGGGGCCTGTGTGTGGCGTCGGCGGAAGGGACAACGGTGCTGGGTTCCCCGCAGCGGCCTCCTCTGCCCTGGGTGCGTGTGATATGGGCAAGAGCCGTGTGGAGCCCGAGGGTGGCAGGGACCTGCCTGTGGGCACAGAGGCGGAGGAAACAAACATGGCATGGGCCCGGGGACGGCCGCCAACGTCGTGGGGGACAGTCACCTCCGGTCAGGTGGCCCGTCTGCTCAGCCATGCCTGCCGGCAGCTAACGTTTCTAAAGTCCCTACTGTGTGCCAGGCACCGAGTGGTGCGAGGTGGGTACAAGCACGCCCAACTCGGGGTCAGGGCGGCCAGGGTGCTCTGCTGTGCCCAGCCCTTCTGGGGTCAGCGGCACCCCAGTTCCGGGGCCTGCGGCTGGACCGGACGCCCGAAGCTTTTCACACACATTTTTTCGTGTATTTCCAGGGTTGCTGTGAACAAAGAAGTGTTTTGAGAGTTTAGTTGTTGCCCCAGGAATCCTCCCTGCTGGGGGGGGGGGGGGGAGGCGGTGAGCAGGTATGAGAAGGATTTACTGAGAAGGGGGTTCTCTAAGAGGGAACCCCTGAGGACTGAATGGAGGTCAATAGGTCACTGTGGACTCGGAGCAGGTGGGCAGACACTTGCTGACCCCTACACCTCTGTCCATGAAACTGTCCGCACTCACTCCCCAGGGGTCCCATCCAGTGTCAGCC
>NW_005871789.1:179655-180967 GCF_000147115.1 Myotis lucifugus | reverse complement strand
GAGACAAAGATAACACAAGAGCTGGATATAAATGAGGCCCTCAACAGATCTTTGCCGAGTGACTTCATTCCTGAAAGAGAAAGACCCCTATTGCTTGGGGCCCTCCTCCCTGACTCTGTCCCTCCTCCCCAGTACCATGACTTACCCAATGAAGAGGCTCGTTATATCACCCTGGTTGCTGCGGAGAAACCAGAACTTTCTAGAGCAGCGGTTCTCAACCTTCCTAATGCCGCGACCCATTTAATACAGTTCCTCATGTTGTGGTGACCCCCAATTTCATTGTTACAAATTGGACATAATGAAAGCATAGTGATGAATCACAAAAACAATATGTAATTATAGATGTGTTTTCCGATGGTCTTAGGCGACCCCTGTGAAAGGGTCGTTCGACCCCCAAAGGGGTCGCGACCCACAGGTTGAGAACCGCTGTTCTAGAGCCTCCAAGTGCGGTCTGCAGACAATCAGCACAGTCTCACCAGGAGCTTGCTAGGAATGCTGGTTCCCAGGTCCCGCCTGGACCGCCTTCAGCAGGGGGGCCGCACTAAATCCCAAGCAGCCCTAATCTAGGCCCTTTGACCCCAGGCAAGAAAGGGGGACAAGGGTCGCCCAGGAACCCAGGGCCAGAACATACAGGCAGACCTAACAAGGTTTGGACCTGGGAATCGGCTGTGACGGGGGCCAAGGTTGTCTGTGTGTCGGTCTCTCTCCTCCTGGTTTCCTAGCTCTCCTGCTCTCCGCTCCTGCTTCTGCTCTGTTGGTTCGTCGGCCCACATGGACTCCGCCGGCTGCTCCAGCGCTGGGACTGGGAGCCCGTCAGCTGCCCTGACCCCCAGGGATGGACCCAGGCCCTGGGCCTCTCTATTCCAATTCTGCAGAGAGATGCTGATTGGTCAGGCTTCTGGGTCAGGCGTCCAATCAGCGGTGGCCAAGGAGTGAAGGGGTCCTGTGGTCCCAGCAAGGTAGCCAGGCCTCCCTGAGGCTGTGCTCTGTGAGGGGGGCGGGGGCGGGGGGAGATGAAGGAGGGAGAGGAGGGGGAGAGGAAGGCAAGCTCCTAAGGGAGGCAGGTGAGGCAGGCACATGGACTGCCAGCATCGCTCCAGTGGCCGCTCTGCCTCACACCTCGAGCTGTGGCTGTAAGAAGTTCCCGACCCACAGGGCCCTCCCGTGTAGGAGGTATTTGATTGCCCGTCTTTCTTTCTCTCTTCTCACACTTCTAATTCTCTTTTCTGGTCCGCAATCTCAAGAAATCCTCGTGCCCTTCGCATGCAGGGCAGTTTCACTCGGCTCTCAACTCAAACAGGGCCACTGAGCC
>NW_005871789.1:174875-177780 GCF_000147115.1 Myotis lucifugus | reverse complement strand
CCCCCCCCCCCCCCCCCGCACTGCCATCTGCTCTGGCTCTTGCCTCTTGCGAGAGCCCAGGGCTGCTCACGCAGGCATTGCGGACACTTGGGGCTGGGTGCTGCTTTCTTTCGGGGCGCAGTCTAATGCACCGTGGGGTGCTTAGCAGCAGCCTTGGCTGCTTCTTGCCAGATGCCTTCAGACATCGCCCAATGTCCCCATGTACGCACGTGCGTGCGGGCATGTGTGCGTGTGTGTGTGCGTGTGTGTGCGTGCGTGCGTGCGTGTGTGTGTGTGTGTGTGTGTGTGTGCAGCTTGTCCGTGGTTGAGAACCGTGGCTATAGCTGGTGTTGCCTTCTAACGTACCACTCTATTGCCTGTGCATCACACTGACTGTTTCTTTTTTAAAAAATAATTCATTGTTGAAAGTATTACCTATGTTCCCCTCCCATGGGCCCCCTCCAGCCCGCCCCCGCCTCAGGCTCTCACGGCCCCATCGTCTGTGGCCTTGGGCCGTGCATTGATGCATACGAGGTTCTTGGTTGATTACTTCCTACCCACCCACCCTCCCCGCCTTCCCTCCGAGATTCCGCTCTCTGTTCCACGCTTCGGTGACCCTGGATCCGCTCCGTGCGTCCGTTTATTTTGTTACTTAGATTCTGCATATGAGTGAGATCATGCAACACTTGACATTGGCTGTCTCTGGTCTGCCTTCCTCCCAGCAGAGGGTGGCCTGAGAGTGGGGATTGTCTAGTTTGTTCACGGATGTACCGTAAGTGCCTACAGCAGTGCTTGTCGCGTAGCGGGCACCGAATCCGGCTTTGTTCCTGGACCGGGGACTCTCTCCAAGGGCGGAAAGTGAAGTTCGGCCTGTGTTAGGCGGCCTGAGGTAGGAGAACAGCACGGCCGTGGGATCCAGAGGCTCGGGGGTCTTTCCTGACCAGGTCGCCGGCCGCTGTGTGACGTTGGACAAGTGACTTCACCTCTCTGAGCCTAGTACGTTCCCTCCTTTGGAGACCAAGTACAAGCCTGCATCAGAGAGTGGTTAGTTGTGAGGGCCACACATGACTTAGACCAGCAATTTCCAACCCTTTTCATCTCACGGCACACATAAACGAATCACTAAAATTCTGCGGCACACCAAAAAATATATCTTTTGCCAATTGCCAAAAAAAAGGGTATCATTTTGATTCATTCACACCAGATGGCCATTGTGAGGTCATTTTTTAATTTGACAATCTAACGAAAAGAGGTCAGTGCCCTGACTAGTCAGGTATTGCAGGTTTTAAAAATTCTTTCGGCACACCCTTCGAAAATCGCCGACTTAGACAATGGCTGGCATGGGGTAGGTACTGGATGAGGAATTGCAATATAAAATGGACAGCGATGTGCCTGCTCATCAGATTGGCCTTCATTTCCACCAAAAAAGGGTGTGTGAAAAAAAGGAAGTGTGGGGGGAGGCACTGAGCCACTGTCGGGTGAAGGTGACTTATGACTCCGACGGCCATGCAGCTCCCAACGTCCTTTAGGGACACGCAGATGCTCCGAGCTGAGCCGTTCAATACCGTGGCCACCAGCCCCGTGTGGCCGTCGGTCACTGGCAATGTGGTTAGCCTGGGTTGCGATGTATCCTAAGTGTAGAACACACACCGGATTTCCAACACGTAGCACAGAACAAAGAACGTAAAATCTCTCATTATATGTTGAAACTGCAACAGAGTAGACTATAGTAGACTAAGTAAAATATAGTGTTAAAATTAATATCCTCTGTTCCTTTTAACTTTTTAATATTCCTCCCTGACAGGGAATTGAACCGTGACCTGCTGGCTCAGCCACTGAGCAACGCTGGCTGGTTTATTTCTTTTTAATATATTTTTAATTGATTTGAGACAGAGAGGAAGGCGGAGCAATAGAGAGACAGAAACATCAATGAGAGAGACACATCCATCGGCCACCACATTAAAAAAAATTTTTTTAATTGATTTTTAGAGAGAGAAAGAGAGAGGGAGAGAGAGAGAGAGAAACATCCATGAGAGAGAAACATCTTGGATCGGCGGCCTCCTGCACGCCTCCTACTGGGGATCCAGCCTGCAACTGGGCCCTGGCAGGGAATGGAACCAGTGACCTCTTGGTTCATGGGTCCAAGCTCAACCACTGAGCCAAACCGGCCGGACTCTTTTAACTAAAAAAAAAAAAAGAAAGAAAGAAAGAAAAAATTGGACAGGGCCACTCTAAGGAGTGGGCAGAAAGGGAAGACGGAGTCTCCATTTCACAGATGCGGAAACTGAGGCTCTCACAGAGAATGCAGTCCCAGGGCAGAGTGGGTCTCACTCCCAGCACTGGGTTTCTTTTCCCCACACCCAGGCTGCCCTGTGCCAGGACGGGCCTAACCACAGGCCTCCGACGTCCCCCCAGCAGAGCGGGCATTCTCTCAGGGAACCACAAAGGTGGGGTGGAACCCCTTGATGTCGCCCTCCCCTCGGCGGAGACCTCCCCAGACAAAACAAACAGGCCCTTGGGTCTGGCGAACTGCAGCGGGGAGCGGAAACCAAGGAAGATCAAAGCCCCAGCGTTACCCGCTTCCGGGCCGCGCAGTTGGCGGCGCGCCCCTGACCCCAGGCGGGCACCCACAGGCCTTCCCGGCTGGGGATCCGAGCGATCGGCTAGCCCACGCGCGCCTCCCAGACACTTGTCGCTGCCAGGAGTGGGCTGGGTGCACAACCGGCTGTGGGCGCGGGGGAGCTTCGCCTGGACTCTCGGAATCAAGACCTGGAGGTGACACCGGGGCCGTGCGCGAGTAGGAAAGCCCGCCCAGGCAGGTTCGTGGAAAGACTTGGCAGGGGGCTTCGCAGCCGGCGGTGTGCAGCCGGCGGCCAGCGCCCATTCGGAAGTTTCATCCACCTTGCAACCCGGAACCTCCGAGTTT
>NW_005871789.1:171708-173380 GCF_000147115.1 Myotis lucifugus | reverse complement strand
ATACCTACTCCCCCCCCCCACGGTAGCCCCCTCTTGGTGAGCTAAGCCCGGAATCCCTTCTCAGCTGCCCCTGCCCTTCAACATGCCCCCTTGCCCCAGGTTTGCAGGAACTTTATGGGGACGGGGGTGGTGTTTTGTCTGTTTGGATTTGCCCCTAGGTGAGGAGGTGATGCCGGTCCAGCCGAGCTGGGGGACTTGGGGCCCTGCTCTGACTCCCTCTGTGGCCAGCATTCAAAGGTGGCCTTAGTGGTGGGGCTGGGGAGAGAGCAGATATGGAGGGGTGTCGGGGACGGTGCTGGCTTCCAGATATGTTCCGTGTGTCTGTGCATCCATCAGTCCCATCTGCCCGGGAGCCTGTAGGTCAGGCTGCCATCTGGGTGGCAGAGCTTGGGGGCCACTGAGAGCCGCTGGACCCCACAGCTTGGCCAGGAGGAGGAGAGAGAGTGCGCCTCATTCGGCTCCAGCCGGGGCCCCCTCCCGAGGTCCCCGCGGTGGGACAGTCCCTGGGAAGCGGTAGATGTGACGGGGAGTGAGTCCAGCGCAGCGCCCGGCCTGGGACTGGCGTTCACAGAGGCCTCGGAGCTCCGAGCGCTGCACGGGCTCTCAGATGGTCTGCGTGGAACTCCGGCGAGCCCAGATCAAAGCACGGATCCACTTTTTGATGTGACATTTAATTTTTTTTTTAACTTCGAGGGGAACAGGCTGAGTCTCAGGTCTGGTTAGTTCTTTGGTCTTGTCCACCGGCTGGGGAGGGGCCAGTGGAGTTCTCAGATGCGTGTGTGTGTGTGTGTGTGTGTGTGTATGTGTGTGTGAGTGGCCGGACCTGGGCTGGGTGCCGCTCTGTGGCAGGGGCCAGTGTTGGGAGGTGAGGCCACGTCTGGAATCACCTCCGATTCTGGGAGAAGCTCCCATCTGCCCCTCCGCCGCCTCCGCTTACTTAGCTGGGCCTTTCTCGCCCGCCTGTCTCTGCATCCCGAGGCTGGGCTGGAACTGAAGCTGCTGTCTGTCCCCTGGTCCAGGTCAGAACGTGGTGGGTGGGGCTCTGTCGCCAGGGCCCTTTAAAAGCAGACCTGCAGGCTCCCCGCCTCCCCCCAGCATCGCTGGTTTATGATCTACATCTTTGTTTTAAAGCCCAATGAAAACGATCCGATCGAGCCACATGAACAAACGCATTTGTGGCCCAAGACAGAGGCCGACTGAGTGGATTTCCATTAATCAAGTTAGGGGTTTCTTCCGCCTGTTTATTTTTACAAAGTATTCCTGCAGAATGACATTTTTTTTTGGTAGGCCCTCCCCTTCCCGCCCCCCCCCCCCCATTCCCCCTTTTCCCTAAACTGCCAGGAAGCTTGCTCCATGCTTTAGGGCAAACTTGTAATAAATCGCGGGCTTACTTCAACCGACTTTTTATCTTCAAAGCCGTAACAAATGTTCCCCGCATGTTTTTGGGGGGTCTCCTTGGCATCCAGTCCTGGAAGATGGGAGGGAGGAGGAAGGAAGGAGAGAAAAACAAAAGTCCGTCGCTTTTTATTAAATAGTGGTGTTCCCAGCAAAAGGGATGCGAGCCAGTAATAGTTGTCATGGGGGATATGAGGCCGGCCGGAAACACCCCGGCTTTAGTCGGGAGCTTTTGTGAAGTCACCGGAATTGTGCTGCCTTGGTTTCTTCCCCCAGC
>NW_005871789.1:139490-171608 GCF_000147115.1 Myotis lucifugus | reverse complement strand
CGTGTCTGGCTTTATGTGAATGAGTACCCCTTTTCTTTGTCTCATTCCTTCCCTTCTTTCCATCTTCGATCACCATGATTCTTTTGGTGGGAATATTTCTAGTGCCGAACACGTGCTTCGGATTCGTTTTCCATTACTCCCTTCCCCTCCTTTCCGCTTTGTACCTTTTTATTCTTGACATGCCAAAAATCAGTCACCATAGTATATATTCTTTTAATATATTCCAAGCCTATCCGACCGATTTAGGAACAATGGGTTCGGCTCTGCCCTCAAGATATTTAGGGGAGGGGACCTCTGCTCCTTAGAGTTGTGCTTTGTGACCGGGATCCGGACACCTGGCTTTGCACCGGCCCAGGCCCAGCTGCTGAGCCTGCAGAGGGGGGCGTGGCGCGTGCACCCCGGGGAGAGGTCACGTGAGCCCAAGGTGGGGGCCTGCACGGTGATTTCAGGTGGTACCTGGAGGGATATGTTTCATCCTGATAGTTCCGTTTTTCTTTTATCCCAAGCAAAAGAACTAGGACATCAAACCCGTGGTGTCACGGACATTCTTACTTAGGATGAAGCTGAGAGAGAGAGTCTAAAGGTGACTCTGAGAAAAGGAATGAAGTGCCAGGGGTCAAAATGGCGACTGTGGGAACGGAATGCCCAAAGTCTGGGAGACAGGGAGACCTCGAATGGGACTGGGGGGGGTGGAGGGGGGTGGGCAGCCCTCAGTCTAGTTTCTCTCCATGACTCCCAGAGGCAGGGGGAGGGGGCGGCAGGCTCTCCCGTTATGTCATCAGGACGTGGCAGGTGTGGGCTCCCATGTCTGCAGCTCCGAGGGCTGGCAGGGGTGCCCCCACCCGCCCCAGGCCTGCCTTGGGGTTGGCCTCTGTCTCGGCCCCTTCACGGGCCTTTCACCAAAGTGGCTGAGGACATGTTGGTGGCTCATCAATTCTTCTTATCGCAATGATAACTACTGCTTATGAAGTGTCTGTATGTGTCAGGCACTTGGCCTGCATTCTCTTAATCCTCCCCATAACCTGTGGGGTGGCAGCCAGCCGGTGGGGACTCTGCCCCTTTCTGGAGCGCGTTCTAGGACATCGGGAGCCACGTGTGGCGGAGCCCTGGGCCGAGCATCTGCCCGGCGGGCGCCGCACTTGCTGCCTCCCAGAGAGGTGGCAGCCTGCCCGCTGCGAGTGCTTTGGGGTGAGGCAGGTTTTGGGGTGCACAGAAGCAGGAGGGGCCCCTGCTTGCCCTCGTCCTCCCTGATGGGGCCTGAGTAGCTTAGTAAGCGTTCAGGGTAGGTCCGAGTCACAGGCCAGGCCCCGGGGTGTCGGCGGGGGGCTCCACTGGCCCCAGCCCAAGCCCGTCTTCCCGAATGCAAAACTAGACGAGGCCAGGCTCTGCCACAAGAGCTGCTCACCTTGGACGAGCCATGTCACCGTCCTACACCTCAATGGGCTCATCTGCAAAATGGGTATCAGAACATCCTCATCCCTGGCCGGGTTACGGCAGTGACTCTTCAAAACCGGAGGGTCACTGAGACACGGGGAGCGGTGGAGATGGGGGGGCCCACATTATGAGAGCAGAGTGCCCCCCCACCCCGCCCCTTAACGCTGTAGACTCACTTGGAGGGACACCGGCTAAGGCTGTGGCTTCTGTCCTCTCCATGGGTTCAAGGTCAACTCCGCGGGAACATGAGCTCAGGGGAGAGAAATAATGAGGAAGGGGAGGTGCACGAGTCCGACGAGAGAAGAACCATAAGGCGAGCAGTTGTGTGCCCACAGCGGTGTGCTCAGCGACCAGAACTGAAATAAGCACAGAACGGGGTGACAGGATGGCCCTGGGAGCAGGAGGCAGCCACAGGCAGCTGCGGAGGAAAGCCAGCTGCACCTTTGGGGTCTGGAAGCCATAATGGGTGAAAGAAGAGAGCTTAGCAACGTAGCGACGTCGCTGGGACAGCCCCGAGTAGCAGGGTGGGCGCGCCTGTGTGCACGCTCCTGCGGCGTGTGCTGGCGTGTGCGCAGGGATTGAAGTCGGCCGCCCCCCACCCCGTGTGGCCCTTCTGTTCTGTGCAGGAAGCCGAGTCCGGTGCCTGCAGGGCTGCCTGGAGCAGAGGTGCTGCCAGGCCGTGTGGGGCTGTGATGAGGGGACACCCAGTGCGTTTTGATATTTGGGGGAGATGGGAGGGCGCGGGCCGGGTTGGGGCCCGCGGGTCCCCGTGGGGCTGGGCGCTGAGGTTGGAGGCGGGCCCAGCTGCCGCCGGAGCGCCGGATTCCCGGGGAATTACCCTTGAATGATACCAGTTGGCACAATTAAAAGGCCCCATGTCTTCAGCATATGGAAAGTGTTAGGCCTCCTTACGTGGTTTCAAAGCTATGTGCCGGGAGGTGGACTTGACATTTGAGGTAAAGCATAAATTAAATATTTGGTGTTTTGGAATTAAAAGATGATTTGCTTTGAGGCTGGCGGAGGCATGTGGGCCTCCGCTCGCTGGCCTCTCGGAGTGCTCCCCGGAGGGTCTCCCCTGCCCATGGCACCCAGTCCTGCGTCGCAGCCCTGCCCGGGAGCATTCTCCCCCCGCCCCCCCGGGAGTCGGGAGGAGGGCCGGGCAGCCCGGGCTGGGCACCGTGCCAGGGTGGCTTCTGGTTTCCAGCAGCCTGCGCCCCTCAGGATGCTGCGTGTGGCGCCGTCCCCCTCGGAGAGCGTTAGGCCTGGAGGGGTGTCCCGTCCTCCCCTGGAAATGTTCTCCTTTGAGAAGGAGGCCTGCTCCCCGAGACCCGCCGTGTGTGCGTATTTCAGTCTCCTGGACTCGGGAACAGTCCCCTGCTTTTGCATTTTTAAAAAAATATGTTTTTATTGGTTTCAGAGGGAAACAGGGAGAGAGAGAGAGAGAAACATCCATGATGAGAGAGAATCATGGATCAGCTGCCTCCTGCACGCCCCACACTGGGGATCGAGCCTACCACCTGGGGCTGTGCCCTGACCGGGACTCGAACCCTGACCTCCTGGTGCATAGGCAGACGCTCAACCACGGAGCCATCCGGGCAGGGCATGCATTTGCGTTCTGTACAAACTGTGATGAACCCGGGGACAGGCTGAACCCGAGACAACCGCTGCCTGTCTCGCGAGCTCCTCTCCCAGTGGGGACGACAGTGAGGGGAGCAGGTGGGCGACGGATGGACAGAAGGTGTTCCTCTGTACCGGGAGGCTCAGGCACCACGCTCAGGGACTGAACTGTCCGCTTGTGAGCTTCAAAAAGCAAGGCCGAACTGTCAGCGAGGACAGATGGCTTTCTGGGTAACACGTCTGCCCTGTGGGAGCCCCAGGGCACATAGTAGGCACTCACACACCGCTTGCTGAATGGACGAGGGAATGAATGAATGAACGAATGGAGGAGAGATTAGGTCACCATCCCTGCCACAATGAACTGTCATTCACTGTGAATTCCCTCGCCTGGCCGGGCATTGAGATAGGTAGTGAGTAGGAGAGGTGTGGTCCCTGGCCTCCTGCGGCTTCCGGTTTAAAAGAAGAGGCAAGAAAACGGCACGCTGACCGGCCGCCACTCATGAGATGCTGTGAGGCGGCGTTTCAGCCCAGACCTGAAAGCCGCGAGGAGGCAGGTGTGGGCAGAGGGTGGCACGTGTGCAGGGAGGGGCCCCGGCGCTCTCCTCCGTGGGAATGGGTGGCGGGCGGGCTGGGCATCCAGAAGGGATGTGGGCGCCACCTGTCTCCGAGCCTGCGGGGACTGGACCTCTCTCCTGGCTCGGTCTTTCTGGAAAGCCCTGTGCCTCCGTGGCTCTCCGCAGGTTGCACTGTCCCCGGACAGGTGTGCGGGGGTCGAGCAGGTGGCCAGTCAGCGCGCCGCCCCAGCGCTGGTTACTGGGGAGCGTCACGTGCGTGGGGACATTCCTCCAGCTGCCCTGTGGGTGGGGGATGGGGAGTCGAAGGGGGAGGAGGAGGTGGGGGGCCCTGAGGGGCTGGGATTGGCTGGGCAAGGGCCAGGGGACTAGAGGAGTGACAAGCCAACCCCACAGCGAGCTCACTCTGCCAGCACTGCCGGGAGCCCAAGGGAAGGGCGGCCTTGCCTTGGTTTACCAGATGTGTCCCAGGAAGGGGAACGCAGGGCGACCCGTGGGCCCATGGGCAGCGCCGCCGTCTGTGATCCGCTGGCTCTGGCGTCAGGTACCCCACAGCCTCCTAGTCCGGGGCTTCTTGCTGCCTCGCTCTCCGGCTGTGGGTTCCCAATGTGCTTTGGTTTAGAAACTTTTGGAATTTTTTAGGCCGCTTGTTGGATTCCAAAGCAGGCACTTCTGGCTGCCTCCCCGGCTTCCCTCTCTCTCTTTTTTTCACTCACACATGTTCTTTTTGTGGCTCTTGTCTCTCACAGACATTCTTTCTCTTCCTCTCGCTCTCACTCTCCCCCTCCCGGCGCCCCCCTCCCCTCCCCTCTCCCCGAGGAAGGAAAAACTTCAGACTCGCACAAACAAAATATCTGCCATTCCATGTGCGGGAGAACTGAGGCAGGAGCCCAGCAGCCCCGGGAAGACACGCCAGCGCGAGCTGAAGGCCTCGGTTGTTTCATCTGGAAGGCGCCCTTTGATGTCGCCGTGCTCCGTTTATGCTGGGACGCTGCCTGCTCCTTTATGGCTGGCTGCAGCCTCTCCCCGCGACCGGCTCCTTCAGGGCGGAGGAAAAGCCGGCTCAGTCCCCTAGGCCGGCCCGGCTCAGGCCGCCGCTCCTGCCAAGCCCAGGTGGGGTGGAGGGCCTTTTCCAAACAAGCGTGCCCAGAGACATAAGTGATTCTTTGATAACTTCCCGGGAACGCGGAGGGGGCTGTTTATCCGCCTGGGCCCCCGCCGGGGGCTCGCAGCGAAGCCTCAGGTGCCGCCGCTGAAGTCATCCTCGGCCCCAGGAAGGTGGCACCGCGGGCTCTCGCCAGGGCTGGCCCCGGCGTGTGTTTGCTTAGAGGGCACCGTGCAATTGGCCGGGCTTTGCTTTCCTTACTCGGCGAGCCACGTGGGCTGTGGCCCGTGTGTGTGGCCTTGTGTGTGTGTGTGTGGCCGACGCCTTTCAGAGGACCCCCGGGAGCGGGTGGGCGTCCCAGGGGGGTGGCATCCGCTGGAGGGGCCCTCCCTTCTTTGGGTTTGGGTTTTCCAGCTGAGAAGCAGGAGAAGGCATTTATTCTAGTCCAGCAACTATCTATTGAATGCACTCTGTTCGAGTCATCTGCGCGTCTGTGCAGGCCCTGCGGACCCGCTTTCGGCCAGGTACACCTTCGCTTTCTCCGTCGAGGGTGGTCCTCGTTCTCCTGGAGCTTACCCTCCAGTGGGAAGTATTTTTAAAAACAAATGTCACAGTCCAAGTTGTGATATATGTGCCTCCGAGGAGGAGAACTGGGTGCGTTGAGAACATTTAATTGGGATCAGACCTAATTGGGTGGCTGTTTATTCCCCAAATCTCTGAGGGTGCTCAGGGTGTTGTGGAAACTACGAGGAACAGGACATAGTTCCTGCCTCAGAGAACTTAGCGTTCCGAGAGGCTAAACGTGCGTCTTTGCCTGGCGTTGATTTTTCTTATCTTATTGCGTTGGTCACCATCTCCTGCACTGCTTCGTAACCGTTAAGAATGATGCTCGCTGTGTATCCACCTGAGAGAGCTTTCTCCAACGCCTGGCTTGCTAAGAGTTTTTGTAAAAGCGGGAATGACTATTGGACTGCTGCTGGGGCGTTGATGGAGGTCGCCGTTCTTCCCGAACGGATGATCTGTGTGCGTGATGGGCATCGCTAGATTTCCTAGCGCGCAGCTGTCTGCACGCCTAAATCCTTGTCATGATCGATTGCCGTTTTACAATGTTTCCGTGTTTGATCTGCTCATATGTTACGTTGGAGTTTTGTATGGAAATCCATGTTAGATTGTTTGGCTCATAATTTGGAAAGATGGATATGGAGCAGCGAAGGCCATATTAAGGGACGACCAGAGGGCGCTCTGGGGACACTGAGGGTCCAGGGCAGCAGGTGGCCACTGGTCTAGGGTCAGAGGTGGTCTCGAAGGAGCTGGGATTCAAGTCCAAAGGTGAACGGGGACGGAGCGGCGGTGAGCAAGGCCAGGGGAGGGGACGTGGAAGAGTGTCTGCTGGGTGGACCGGCGGCGCGTGGGGAAGGCAGCGGGACATCTGAGATGCTGATTGAAGCTCTGCCCCTGATTTGTAGTAGTTTCCTTTTTGCTCTTGACCTCTAAGGAGGGGAAAGCAACAGGGTCAAGGTCAAACCACCCGGTGACCAGGCTCCCTCTGGAAGCCAGACATGGAGGGGCAGTGCCCCTAACCAGCGCCCCGAAGCCCACTCCATGGAGCCGCCTTGAGCCATCGCTTCTGTGCAAGGGGCCAGCCCACGTGGCTTTCTGGAGTTAGAAAAACATCGTCGGGGGCTGTGGTCTTCCCCGCCCTCCCCTGAGGCCTGAGGGTGGACGGGCCCCTCCTGCTCATGGGGCCCTTTCCGCTCCGTTCTGCCCCCTCCAGGCCCCAGCTCTGTACTCAAGACCAGGGCCTTGGCCAGCCAAACAGCCTGCCTCCTGCACGCCCCCTACTGGGGGTTGAGCCCACATGCCAGGCATGTGCCCTGACTGGGAATCAAATCGAGACCTCTCGGTTCATAGGTCAACGCTCAACCACTGAGCCGTGGGTCCCTGTCCCTGAAGCCCTCTGAGTCAGAGCCTCTCTGTACCAGCTGCTGGGGACCCGGTAGGAAAGCTGGGGGGAGGGGGTACAGGCTGGGGGCAGGGCTCGGGCGGGGATGGCACTCCCCACGTGTAGCCTGCGGATCCAGCGGGTGGCCCTGTGGAGAAGCTGGCACAGTTCCTGGCTGTGCCAAGCTCTCAGTCCACGTCCGTCTCCTCCTCTGCCCTTCCCCGTGGCTGTGGCTCCTTAAACAGTGGCCTCAGCGCGTTCCTGACAGTCACGGCCCCCCGGCCCCTCTCCCCTGGAGGAAGGGGCTGTGGCAGGCCCTCTGCACTGTGGGCGCCCCCAGAACTTCCTGTGATGGTGGGAATTCCCTGTCTGCTCCGCCCTGGGTGGGAGCTGTGAGCCACCCGAGGCTCTGAGCGCTTGGGATGCGGCTACTGCGGCCAGGAGCTGAATGTAAATATATTTTATTTGGATCAGTTTAACTGTCAATTTAAATAGCACAGCTCTGGACCGATGGAGAAGACCCTGGCACCGCAATGCAGCTGGCTAACCCTGATCCTACTGTAACCCTAACCCTAACCCTAACCCACACCCTAACTGTAACCACAGCGCAGCGAACCCCCCGTCCTGCGGCCGTCCGAGGAGTTGCTCGCAGCAGGTGGTGGTGGGAAGAAAGCTCCGCCCCCGGAAGCCCTGGTGAAACCTCCAGGGTGCTTCCCAGCCCCTGGGAGCCATGGCTCTGCTCCCGCATGGAAGGAGGCAGCCCTGGCTGGCCACCAACATGTCAGTGACGGGCAGGGTCGTGGGGCTCCTTCCAGGGGGCGGGTTGGGGCACCTTCTCCCGGTGTCATCAGTTGGGGCCTTCTGACCTTGGAGGTGCTGCGTGGCACCTGCCTCTGGGCGCTGGGTGCTGGGTGAGGACGCTCCCCTTGCCTATGGTCTGGGTGCTGCCGGCAGAACCCCCGGCTGGGGCGGGAGCAGCGCCGGGCGGGGCCAGCTTTCTCCAGGGGCGGGAGCTGGAGTGCATGCGGAGCTTTGTGGTTCGCGGAGTCTTCCTCAGGGTGGTTTGTCAGGCAGTCGCTATTTGCAGAAACCGGATCCCTCGTCAGCCCCTGGGGAAACGCAGGCTGCGAGGTCTGAGGTCCGAGGTTGTATGTGACTCCTGCCATATCCTCAGGCTTTTTGTGCTGTGAGGCCCGGGGCAGAGGCTCAGAGAACTTTCAGCAGGTGAATGAGTGGGTCTCGGAGGGGCCTGGCAGCGTGGCCGGGGGGCTCAGAGCCTCAGAGGGGGAGGGACTCGGGGCCTGGCCCCCCACATCCCTGCTGCTTCTCTCAGATTCCTGCTGCTCTGGGCCGTGGAAGAGCACCTGCTCGCTTCTCCCCTGAGCTCTTCTCTTGCGGGAAATAAAGGAAGTCACGTCCTGGCAAAAAGCAAAAGGGAAGCAAGTTCAAATCAGCCCTAAAGGGGATGCAAGAAGCCCCTCCGTCCACCGGGCCCACTGGCCTCCCAGTGCCCCCTCCCAGGTGCCCATGGTCTGAGTTTTGCTCGCCGTGCCCAGCACAGATCGCGGGAGCCCTCGCAGCCCGCAAGACAGGGAAGGGCTGGTGTTGGTAGGTTCACTGAAAAGCTCACTGAAGATGAAGAACCGTGAAAAAGCGATTGAGGCCTTACGCATTTTAACGTACGCTGCATGCTATCATCTGGTTCTGCACCTGGCTCTTTTAACTTCACAGAGTCTCTTGGAAATCATCCCACATCCGCGCATATAATCTCACTGCCCTGTAGCTCTCAGGCCTCCCATGTGAGGATGGACCGCGCTTCATGACACGGGCCCCGGTCGGTGGGCCGCGTTAGCTCCATGGGGTGCGTTTCTGTGGCCGTGCTTCTGCACCCCACTCCCGCCCCACTCCACCCTCCCACCCCCGCCACTCACACACCGCACACCGCGATGTCATCACCGTGGTGGCTTTGCTACCTTCCCGGCAAAGCCAGTCTCTCCCCCAGGTTTTGTCTTCAAAACCCGGGAGGGAAGCGGCTGTGGAGGAGTTTGCGGTTAAGCATGGCCTTTCTCAGCTGTTTTACACGAAGGCACGTTATTGGCTCCTGTGACGGGGAAGTTCGCAGGGGATTGGATTCAGGTACCGCCGGATCCTCCGGTCCTGGCTCTGTCCCAGGGCCCTGGTCTGTGCCTTCAGCTCTGGTTCTTTTGGGTCGGCTCCGTTCTCAGACAGAGTCCCGGGTGGTGGTATGTGCCCCCACCAGCGTGGGCTCCCACCTCCGGCTGGAAGAGAGGGTCCCAGCCGAAGCCCAGGCTGGACGTCCATTGTTTAGATGGGCCACATGCCTGTTCCATAACTGATCTCCGTGCCTCTGACGGTCCTGGGCACATGGCCTCATGGAGTGGGGGCTGGGATTAGCGCCCCCAGACCTCAAGGGCAGGGAGGTAAAGGGGTGGGTGGTTCCCTAAAGAAAAACCATCGGTGAGGAGAAGGCTGTGGAGTGCCCGCTGGGTGGATAGAATGAACATCTGCACAGCCTGGCCCCTGGCGCAGGGCTCACTGCCCGCAGCTCCGGTCAGCAGCTGGGAACAAGGCAGCTGACCATCCCGGGAGAACCGCTCCTTGACAGCGGGTCTTGGAAGAGTACCCAAGTGGCTTGCCACCTCCTCCATGCAGCCCACATGGGTCACAGCCTTACTTCAAAGCTCCTTGAGGATCAGAGATTCTCAACCCTCAGCGGGTGGGTAACCAACCCGTTGGGGAGCCTGCTAAATCTCACGGCGTCCCCCTCAAATGAATGCTCCTACACCTTTCACTCCAATTTCAGGGCAGCCACAGCCCCAAAGTTAACAACGCCTGTCTTAGTTTATATGGCTAGTTTTTTAAACCTGATTTTATTAACTTTCTCCCCCATCTGGGTCTCCTCCCAGTGCCAGGGGCACAGAGCTTTGAACCTGGGCTTCCGGTCTGGTTTCTTTGTGTTGGTGTGGGGCCTCAGTTTCCCCATCTGTGAAATGGGGGAAAGACTACCCACCCCCTGGAGTCATTTCAAGGGTTAAATGAAAGGGTGTGCAGAGTGGTTTGTGGTGGCCATTGCCTGCAGCGAGCACGCAGGCAGCTGCCAGGATGTCTGCACGGTTCCCGGTAAACGCACGCTGTCCGGGTCCAGCTCGGCCACGCTCGGGTGCTACGCGACGGGTGAAGAGAGACCACCTTCTTCGCTCAGGAGCTGCCATGGGATGGACTTCTTTCGCTTCCAGATGGGGAAACTGAGGCCGGGGAGCTCTCTGCGACTTACCCAGGGGTCTCGGGGTTCATTTGGGTTAGTTGTGAGTGGCTTTACGCTCCGGTTGGAGGGCGCCCCTCACTTCTCATCGGGGCCTCCTGCCTGGACAAGGACAGGCCACAGGTGACAGCTCACCTGTGCCTGATGGCTGCCCGATGGAGCTCCTCCTTCCGGCCCCTGAGCCCCAGCCAGCGGGTCCCCGGCCCGCCTGGCAGGACCCCAAACCCGGGGTGGGGGTATTGTTCTGTAGAAATCCGAACCGGTACTTTGCTCTGAGAGTATTAAGACACAAAGTCCCTGTGGTTCGCGGCCAGTTAATCAGAGCGCTGAGGAGGGACTGTGGGCAGACATGACCTCATGGGCTGCCCTGCAGTCGGCCCTGCCATGTTCCACTCTCCAAGATTTCTGACTTTCAGAAAAGGAGCCACAGATAGAGTTACCCAGCGTTACAGCAATATTTTTCCTGGGCAGGAGATTGCTTTATGGCGACGGCCAGTTATTTCAGGAGACAAGCAAAGAGCCCTTTCTTCCCGCGTTCCGTGGGGGGGAAGTATTATGCCGGGGGGCCCGCTTCTTGGACCGGCTGTTGGAGAGGCCGGGCCCGGCCGCGTTTCTGGAGTGGGGAGCGGGGGACGTGAGATGGTGCGGGGACCCTGAGGATGCAGCCCTTTCTCTGAACCCTCCCTGGGGAACTGGCGCAGGTAGAGGAAGCCTTTGGGTGCAGAGCAGTGAATGAAGAGGTCAGAGCTGGACTGTGAGCTGGGCATGCAGGGTGGAGAGGGGGAGAAATGGGGGGAGGGGGTCCCCCAGTAAGTGAGGCCCCCCATTGGGGAGACAGCAGGGCTCTGCCATTTGCCAGTGTGACTGTGGGTCCCCACCCGTCCGAGCCTCAGTTTCCCATGTGTGCATCGGGGATAACAGCTCTCCGTCCCATGGTGTGTCGTCGGTGTTAAACGAGACCATCCGTGTCACGCGCTTACGGTACTGTTGACGCTGTGCGTGCTGGTGACCGTGTGCGGACCTCCCTCCATCCACATCCCAGCTCCAGCCTGACCTGTGGCTCCCTGGGCTGGAGCCTTCGGCTGCAGGGGGGGCCGCAGGGGGCTGTCTCCTGAGTCCCGAGCGAAGACTTCCGTCTGACGATGCAGCGGATGGGGGACCTGGGCCACCCCAGCACGTGGCGGATGGGCGGGCCTCCTTCCACACACTGCGGGCCCCTCCGTGGACCGTTCTCCCCGGGAAGTTGGGGGAAGACGTGCTGGCTCCATGGTGCTCGGGGAGGGGGGTTGACCTTTGCGGATGAAGATTTTGCCACCTCCCTTCCCCCCTCCCCCCTCGTGGCAGAGGAAGGATGCCTGCCAGGGCTTTTGTTTGTGTCTGGAGCAGCCCTGGCCTGATAAGGAGGCGCATCCTTGCCCCCTTCTTGCCTCTGACCACGGTCCCTTTCAAGTGGGGCCGCCCGGGAGGCCTGATTTATCCCGTCCCCTTCCTCGCCGCCCTGCGCTCTATCGAACACGAGGCAGAGTTTATCTTGTTCCGCGGGAGATCTGTCGTTCCGGCTTGGGAACGGCGTCCAAGTTTACAGAATGGAGTCTGGTGCCCGGAGCCTTCGGGTAAATATTTTGGGAAGTTGGATTCCGCCGGCTTCAGGGCCCACGGGCTGGGCGGTGGGTGCTTTTCCGGGACTAGATGGCTGAACTTGGACTCTGCTCATACAGCGCCCAGGATTCCTGCCTCGTCAGGGCCCCCCGCCCCTGGGAATCCAGGCATAGGACTGCACTACTCCCTGCAAATACACCTGTCCCCGTTATCCTTGGGGCCCCTTTTCTTCCTTCTCCTGCAGCCTCCAACCTTCATTCACCACCCCCGCCCCCGAAGCGGTTAATATGAATGTAATTGATATCCAGCATCTGGAAGCCAAACGGGGCAGGGCTTCTCCCCCAGAATTTACAGAATGACTGGAATGTCTGTGAGCCTCGATTTTTCCCTCTGGACAATGGGTTGCTGGATGGATGTCAGACCTGCGCGGCGCTGTGTGCTGAGCGCGGATGTGGCTGGAGGCCCTGGGCCGGGACGGGGGTTTCTGCACCGAGAGCTGGTCCTGGTGGCCTTCGCTGGGTCATGGCAGACCCTCCCGGCCGTGCGGGCGTCCAGCTGTCAGGGCCCGGCTGGGCAGCGCTGGGCAGCACCTCCCTGGGGCCGCCCTCAGAGGGAGCGCCGGGAGGAAGGCCGAGGTGGACGGAGGGGCTGCTCATTGGCTGCCCGACGCAGATAATTGGATTAAAGGAGCCCTTCAAGGACTTGGAAATTGTCGGGGACATGGGACCGCACACGGCCGCCTTCCAGTACAAAACCAAATCCCTCTGCGGAGATCACAGTGTGAGGCACTCCCAGGCTCTTCCTGGGGGAGGAGGCGATGGTGAGGCCGGTGGACAGCGTAGCCGGTGCACTGCCCGGAGTGCCAGGGTTGGTCCGCGTGGCGGCCTTGGCGATTGGCTGGGGGTCTGGGGAGTTTCAGGCGCCTGGAGCCTGGTCCCTTCTGCTTGATACCCTCTCGGCGTCACTCACACGCTCTCATCATAACCGGCCTGCACCTCCCTCTGCATTTCCCTGTGGAACCGCGAGCATCCTCGGTCCAGGCTCAGTGACCGGCCCTCCCTGTACGTGTTGCTCAGCTCGGGGCCTGGAGGGGGCCATCTCCCCTCCCTCTGCTGAAGAGCCAGTTCTATGACTCAGTGAGTCGAAAGTTTGTCCCCTGCTCGCGGCTGCCCCCAACCCGGTCTGAGCCCCCATCCGAACACACTTGGAGGATTCCAACAGCCTCGGGTTGATCTGCTGTTTCAGCCAGGCTGCCCTACAGCGCAAATAGGATCTTACAGCATCGTGCTCCTACGTGAATCCCTACAGCGACTTCCCGCGACCTTCAGGGGTGGTGAGGGGACCTTCCCACAGTCTATGAGAACTTCCCACCTCTCATCCCTGCAGCCTCCTCCTCACCACTCGGGTTCCTTTTTGGGCACACCCCCCACCCCAGGGCCTTTGCACATGCTGTTCCTTCTGCTTGAGATGCTCTTCCCGGGACTCTTGGCCCGGTTCTCCCCTGCTCACCCGTCAGGACTCAACTTCCACATCACCACCTCTGAGCAGGCTTCCCGGAGGCCCTGCTCAGAACCAGTTTCCTTCCTCGCCATTGCTCCTGCTCTTGCCACATCCTGGTCCCCATCCTGGTCCTGGTCCTTGTCCTTCTCACCCTCAGGTGCTCGCCACCAGTGCTCATCAGTGATTTATTCACGTGGTGACTGAGTTACAGCTCACTGCCCGCAGGTGCATCCGCCCTGTGGGGTGGGCTAGTTACCCCGGAGCCCCGGGGCCTGGCACGCTGGGGGGCATGTGCCCAGGAATCCGTGCAGAAGGAAGTTGCTCTGCTGTACACTGTGGACGAGGCCCCTCTGCTCTCTTGGCTGCAACCGTCCTGTGTGTGAATGGGGGGTGGCAGGACCCAGGCACTTCCGAGTTGCTCCCATCTTGGACTTTTCTGGGAATTACCCTGGGCTTGGTCTTGGCCCCATGGGTTACTTGGAAGGTTGGGTGTTGCAGGGTCACGTGCCCCACCCTCTTCCTTTGTGTTCTGGCTGGGCAGGGTTGGGGGTCTGCTGTGGGGCCCCGGGAATTAGAAATCTTCTGTGGCCCGGCTGCTGTGGCTCAGAGGTTGAGCATCTACCCAGGAACCAGGAGGTCAGGGTTCGATTCCCGGTCAGGGCACATGCCGGGGTTGTGGGCTTGATCCCCACTGTGGGGCGGGCAGGAGGCAGCCGATCCATGATTCTCTCTCAACATTGATATCTCTCTCTCTCCCCCTCCCCCCTTACTCTCTGAAATCAATAAAAATATTTATTAGAAAAAAAGAAATCCTCTGTGCACCCACTGGTCCTTCCCTAAATGTGGGTGCTCAGCACCCCGAAGGTCCCTCTTATCCACCAGCGTGGGCGCAGCATGGCGCTGGGGCTCGAGCGAGCCTGCGTCAGGCAGGCCTGGTAGGGATGCAGAGAATGCAGAGGCCGGAGGGTGCGGACCTCGGGTAGGAGAGGGGACACTGGGCTCTGGACCGGGAGAGTTTGGATGCTGCCACCTCCCACTCATGTGGCCGTAAGCAGCTTTCCTAACCTCTGAGGCCTCAGTCTCCCCATCTGTAAGATGGGACTAGAGTTGACACTCCCTCTTGGGGCTGGAGTGTGAGGCCAGTAGACCTTGCCCGTCAGCCCCCGTGGCCTGGCGTAGCGAGGTGCTCAGTACGGCTGCTCTGTTACAATTAATGATACTGTTCTTGTGAGGGGGAACGAGATGGAAGTCTTTCTGGAATCTCCCCCCCCTCCCCCCCGCCGTGGAAAGGTCTCTGTGGTTTCCTTCCTTCTGGAAACCTCCTTGCCATCAGCCAAGCCCTTTCCCGTCCCTCCACTGTCCCTGCACCGTGGTGGTCACCAGGTAACTCCTTAGTTTCTCCAGGTGGAGGGTTGCTATGGAGACTTCCTTACGCTGCATTTGCCTGTGGGTGGGTGGATGTCCTGGTACCACCCTCCCCTCCCACCCCCAGGGGCTACGGTCAAGGGCTAAGGGGCCAGGGGAGGCTCCGTTTGGAGTCTGGGCCCCCATCCCGCCTCGAGCTGCCCTGCGGAGCCAGCCAGCGCTTCCCTGGGCCAGAGCAGAACCCGCCGCACGGACCTCCCGCGTGGGCTGTCCTCGTGGCTCAGGGCTGGGAGAGGGTCCGCCCTGCAGCCCTTTGGGATCTGAGACCTGGGATTGACCCTCCCTGAGCGCAGCCGAGCCCTCCTGAGACAGCTGGCGGCTGTCCCCACACCGCCTCTGGCAGCCGAGTGACCCGGGGGCTTCCCATATAACCTCTGGGCTCCACCCTGGGCGACTCTGACTCAGTGGTGCCCGTGGTCCCTTACGGAAATGGGTCAGGCCCGCCTCAGCCACAGGACGGAGAGGGGAGGGGTGGCGACCTGAGGAGGGTCAGGGTGTGATGCCACAGATGGGGGCGGGGTGCCCAGCTGCACCAGCGACAACTGTTAACTATCTATATCTGGGGTGCGGCCCGGGAGTCTCCTTTTAACACACACACATACATATATGAGTATATATGTACACATGTATGTTTACATATGTATATGTGTGAGTGTTGCATGTGTATTCATACCTATACATTTCTAAATTTTATTTGTGCCTTATCTTATCCCAGCTTTTTGAAGCAAACACCCTCGCTCCCATTTTACAGAAGGTAAAAGCGAGGCCCTGAGGGACAAGGTCCCTTCTTCTAGGTCATGGGTATCAAGTGCTAGATCTTTGTTTTTCTTTTAAATCTATTTTTATTGATTTCAGAAAAGAAGGGAGAAGGAGAGAGAGAGATGGAAACATCAATGATGAGAGAGAATCATTGATCGGCTGCCTCCTGCACGCCCCCTACTGGGGATCGAGCCCACAACCTGGGCATGTGCCCTGACCGGGAATTGAACTGCTATCTTCCGGTTCATAGATTGACACTCAACCACTGAGCCACCCTGCCCGGGCTCGAGCGCTGGATCTTGATATTGGATCCTCACTCAGGGCCGCCTGTGCTCCCTCCGCTTCCTACGCCCTCTCCTGGGACTCAGTTTTCCTGCCTGTCAGATGGGTACATGGCACTGGCCCGGACCACCTCCTGGGCGGACAGCGCTTGGCAAGAGGAGCCGGGCATTGGAAACTGGGGTGCGTGAGTCACCCCTCCCTTCGGAAGGTGACTCCCTGAAGGCAGGGCTTGGGGCTGAGGTGTCCTGGGAGGGCCTGCTTGCTTTGGTTGACATTTCTGCGATGTTGGGCCTCTCTGGTGCCGGGCTGAGCTGACACAGCCTCCCTGGGGGCTATATTTAGGATATTCCTCGGCTGGTGGCCTGTTTCTGGAAAGACTCCATTCTGTTCCTCCTGCTGCCGCAGCCGGAGCTCAGGCCCGGCCAGGGGACTGTCCTGCCTGCTTCCATACACACGCTCGGCCTGAATCGATCCGGCCCAGTTCATCAGCAGCCGGGCACACAGGCCTGGTGTCGGGGGGGGGTGGGGGGGCCTGGGGAGCGGAGGACCCGCGCTGGGAGGTGCCGCAGCCAGGGGGGCCCCTCCCCACCTCGCAGGCAGGGGCCCTCTGACGGAGGCGCGGGGGTTTTCTTTGGCACCCGGTGAGCAAATGGCTCTCTCTCCCCTTTCTTCTGAGCCCTGTAAAAATAAAAAGTTAAAAGACCCTCAAGTTTGAACAGTAAAAGCAAATACATGAAACCAAGCTGTTTCCACGCGGGGGCCCCGCACCGAACACCCAGGTCTGAAACTTCCTCTTGTCGGAATTTATGGAAGGCTTGGAAACTTTCCCCTTTCCCTTTAAACAGCAGAATTGGCTCAGGGCATTCTTTAAAAGCATAACCGGCGCTGCTCACAGCTTGATTTAATACAGCTTGAATACAATAGTAACTTCTGAACCCGCGCTCTTCACAGAGTCGAGGAGAGTCCTTTCATGACACCAGTAAGTAGGGTGTGTTTTTTCCCCCTGTAGCCAAGAAGTATATTCTAAGATTTATTAGGTCCTCCACTGCCCTCCCCCTAGTAACCCAGTTTTCGCTGGGAGTGAAGGGAGCTGGCTCAGAACAAGTCCTTTAAGTAGGGGCTCGGAGACAGGGGGACCAGTCCTGGGCGAACGTCAGCTCTAAAAGATGCAGCGGTGGCCCGGCCGGCGTGGCTCCGTGGTTGAGCGTCCACCTAGGAACCAGGAGGTCACGGTTCCATTCCCGGTCAGGGCAGAGGCCTGGGTTGCAGGCTCTATCCCCAGTGGGGGGCGTGCCGGAAGGCAGCTGGTCCGTGATTCCCTCTCATCATCGATGTTTCTCTCCCTTCCTCTCTGAAATCAATGAAAAAATATTTTTTTAAAATTAAAATAATAAAATAAATTAAAAATAAAAGATTCCGTGGCGCCCAGAGGCTGGGCTCACGAGCATTTGCTTTGTAGATCAGAACCTCCGGGCCGGGGCCTTGGGCACTGCAGTGGGGAGGTGATTGGATTTGGGGGAGCCGAGGCTGATGGGGGTGGGGACGTTGGGTCGGTCAGCCTGAGTTCTCAGTTTCCCCCCAGAACTAACTCGGATTCCTCATCGTCTCTGCCTTGGTGTGTGTCTCAGGTCTGCGGGCTCCTTCCCAGGGCTGTGGGGCCGAGTTCGGCCTTCAGGGTGCTCAGGGGGCTCCCGTGCCGGGGAGGGGGCCCTGTCCTGTCTCGTTTCCCCCCTGGATGTAGCAGAGGCTCAGCTGGTGACCTGCACGCGTGGTTTTGGCTCTTACAGGATAAAATAATCATTTTTCATCCATTAGTTGCCAGCATTTAAAAATCGAACATTTTACAGAAAAGTCCAGATATGAGAGGATGGGAGATCTGGAAGCACCGGGCCTATATGTGGGCATGGCCACTAGGGGGCGCCCTGTAGAGCAGGGCTGCTCCATGGGAGCAAGGGGCGCGGGCACGTGGGAGACAGTCTTGGTTAGGAAGGCCTGGTGGGGGGCTGTTACTGGTACCTGGTAGGTAGAGGCGGGGGTGCTGCTAGACATCCTATGGCACAGGACGTCCCCCTTCCCCCCACCCCCCATCAATAGTGCCAAGGTCGGTGGGTTCCCCTTGGCTTCAGAGCTTTCCAGACCCACTCCTTGCTTCTGGAAGATTCTGAGTTCCCGAGATTGGTTGCTCCTTGGCTTATTCCTGTCTTTTGTTCAAACTTGAGACTAATTCCCGCCCCCCCTCGTTGGGTGGGTGGGCAGAATACATTTGGTGAATAACTGTTTTTTCCAAAATAAGTTCTTATAACTTATTCCTGATCAAGGTAGTAGGCATAACCGAGCACCCAGGGGTCGTAAAGTTGACCTGTACTTGGAGACTCTCTGGTGGGCTGCATGTAGGAGGCAGTGGCTGACCTGGCGTAGCAAGGTGAGTTTTTCCTGCATTGCTTTTGCCTTGAGCTGCCCAGCTGGTGAGGATTTGTTTTCTAGACTCATGGCATTTTTTTTCTCTTTCTTCTCCTGATTTGGATTGGGTAACCCTCGTTGTTATCTATAATAATAAAAGCACAATATGCTAATTAGGCCAGACATCCTTCCAGACAAAGCCGGGGCTGTGAGGGAAGCCTGGGTCCTGGGTGCCAGAGGGAAGCCGGTGCCGGCAGCCAGGGACGGAAGGCCTATTCTTGCACGAATTTTGTGCATCGGGCCTCTAGGAGCAAATAAATCTTGATACTACAGTGGCTTAATACACTAGAGTTACATTTGTCATCACATACCTGTCTGAAACAGGTATCTTGGTTGGAAGGTGACTGTCACCCAGGTACTGATTTAGTGGCCCAGGCTCCTTCCATCTTTTGGCTCATTCATCTGCCAGGGCTTCTGAGTTCTCTGCTTCCAGCTGATGAAAGGGAAATGAGAGAATGGAAAAACTACCCACTTCATATGATCCCTGGGTGCGAGGTGGCGCATAGCCCGTAATCACATGGCCCCATGATGCAAGGGTGCTGGAAATGTAGTCCCACCTGGGCAGCCACTCCCCTTTGACAACCCGCACATGGAAGGGGGAGAGTGAGTGTTTGGCGCAGGTATCTGACGCTGCCCCAGCCCCAAGGTGAGTCCCGGGTTTGGTGCGGTCGCTGTCTCTTGCGCTCACTCTGCACGGGAACCACACTGATGCGTGCACCTGCTCCTGCCAGATGCCTGAGCGCCTCTCAAAGACGCAGACTCTGCCTTTGCAAAGGTTTTGTCTTCTGTGAACTCCTCGCGGAGATTTCGAGTCCTCCTTGCTGTGTGGGCCCCCCGCCCCCCCGCCCCCCCCCCACTTGCTCAGAAGCAACTGGGTTGGGAGAGCTGGCGGCCTAGCCAGTGCCCACTCTCTGTGGTCGGGTTGTGGCTCCGGGTACTTTGTGGGCTCCCACAGAGCCGGTGGCTTGTTTTTCTGATCCGGGATGCTGTTGGTCTATTTTGCAACACCCCTCAGTGGCTGCGAGCCTCCAGAGCTCGAGGAGTGGGGTCTGGGGGGCCGGGGTGGGATCGTGCGTACAGAGGGAGGTTGCCAGCTCGGTCGCCCTGGCTGAGCGTGCGGGAAGGTGCGTTTCCTGCCCAGCACTGCTTCTGCCTCTTTGCCCGGCCAGAGTGAGGCCGCGTCTGGACCAGGTGCCAGCCTTGATCGGCGGGGCTCCCTGGGATGCTTCTGAGGAGGCCTGCGTGCATCCCCCGCCCGAGATTGTCTCAGCTAATTAATCCGTGAGCGCCGATGGGCCTCAGATCACCAATGTGGAGCTGTCTGCTAATTAGGCCTGAATGTGATTTCCGTTAAACGATTAAGGGCCCTCCCAGCGCCGCTCTCCCTGCAGCAGCCCCTCGGGCCTCTGCCTGGAGCTCCCGCCAAGATGAGGCTCTTCTCTGGGCTGGGAGAGCCCTGCTCCCTCCCGGGCCCGAGGTAGGCCAGATCTTACAGGTGGCCGTTTCCAGACCCACGTCTTTGCAAAGAGCGTGGCGGCCTCACGCCTTCCAGATTGGGGGGCCTCTTCCCTGGCTCCCCTGAAGGGTCAGGCATGCTGCCACCTTCAGGAGGTGCTGCTCTGGAGAACAGAGAGGGTTCGTTTTCTTTTTGTCCTTGTTGTTCCTTATCCTTCAAAACGTGGCCTTTCTGGAGATTTCGTTCCAGGGTGGGCAGACCTGTCATTCGATTCAGATTTGGACCACGTGGTACCTGCCACCATTTGGACGCCGAGGGGCCAAGGCCCTCACTGGCATTTGTACCGAATCGGCGCCTGGGACCGGGGCTGGGACACCGGCAGTTTTGGGCTCCTCTGCGCGGGAGCCGGCCGAGGCTGGCCGGGGCCCGGGGTGGGAGAGCGGGAGAAGGCGCCCGGCAGCTGCGCTCTATCAGCCTCTTGGAGACGTGGTCCCCGTGGCCAAGGAATTCTGGGCCCGAGTCTGAGATGAAGCTGCGTTGGACGCACATCCCGGGCCCTGGAAGGGCCTGAGCACCCTGGGCAGCCGGCCGAATGGGGACTTGGGGCCGGGATGCCGGGAACTGCAGCTGGCCTGACTTCTGAGGCCGGGCTGGCTCTCCAGAGGCCTCCTGCCTCCAAGACCAGCCGCCAAGCGCCTGCTCAGGCCAGGCCTCCCCTCCTCCCTCTGCCCCCTCCCCCCCCACTGCAGGCGCCCATCCCTCATCCCTTTCTCTGTGCCTCAGCCTCCCTCCTCTCCTCCCCCAGGGCTGCATCGGGAAATCATCTGCCTCGATTTCCCTCTCGTCTCTCCAATGAGAACCTGTAATAGTAGTAAAAACAGGAGCAGCCAGAGCAGCAGTAACAGCAGCCGTTTACCCCTGCGCCCCAGACGCGCCGAGCCGTGACGTGCAGGGTTTCCTTGCGTCTTTGGCTGCTTCACGCACATGCCCAGGAGGCTCTCCGCTCCTCTGTGTGGTGAGGGCGCTTTCGTCCACTGTGCCTGTGTTTATCGGATGCGGTGCCCGCTGTGTGCCTGGCTCTGGTGCTGTCGCTGTCCTCACGCGAGGGGTCAGCTCACTCGTGGAGCTGCGATCACCGCTCACTGTCAGAGCACAGCGTCCCTCGTGCAGGCCGGGCAGGCGCCCCAGGGGAGAAGCAGGAACGCCCACACGTTCATGCCTCCTGCATGCCAGCCCGGCACACGCTGAAGGCATTCACGAGCGGTCATCCCCTTTGGGGGAGGGGGTGTCATCCTTCTTTGCTGTTAATCTTCATGTGCTTTACGCGAACCCTTGTTTTCATTTATCGCGCACACATTTCTAGAGCGCTTCTGAGAGCCAGGCCCTGTCCTGAGTGCGGTGCAGATGTCACCTAGGTCACCATCCTGCTAGCTCCATGAGGTGGATGTTGTTGCCCTGTGCTGCAGGGGAGGAACCTGAGGCAGGGCGGAGGGGAACACCTTGCCCCGCATCACACAGCTGGTTGGTGACAGCCAAGACCCAAACCCCAGGCAGCCTGGGGCGGACGCTGGGCCCCGTGCCCCTCGGCGATGCTGCTGGCTCCCTGTGGCCCCACTGTGCGCTCAAGGCCGTTAGCACTCAACCTACTGTGCGGTTAAGGCCGTGGGGTCCTTCCTGGGTGCTTCATGCAGCTGTGTGTCCGCCCTTCACTCCACGCAGGTGTAGCTTTGCAGTGTCTGAGTTGGAGCTGCGCGTCTCTGTGTGGTCACGGCAGCGCCCTGGGGCTGGGCGCGGGGGCCTGAGAGCCAGGCGCAGGGCTGATCCAGTCTGGTTGGGGGACACATTCAGATCAGGAGATGACCTCCCTGCTCCCCACAGCACTTCCGCTCCTGAGGCCGGTGGTCCTGTGCGTGGGTGGGGGCCCTCGCTCGGGGTGGCCCGAGACAGCAGAGGTCGGAGGTCAGGGCCTGGCTGACTGGCCCCATCATGAGCCCCTGGAATCATGGACCGTCGGAGCAGGAAAGCCTTGGGAGACACCTCCTTGCCCTGCCTCCTCCCTTTTGCCCAATGGGGAAACTGAGGCACAGTGCGAGGCTCCTGGGCTGGCCTTTCCCCTCACCATCACCACTCGTCTCCCATGAGCAGGGCTGGGAAGGTAGGGCAAGCCCACAGAGGGGACTGAGTTGGTTGGAAATAGGGAGCCCGTGAGGGCTGCAGAGCAGGGAGGGACCCTGTGAAAATAAAGGAGTGGGTGGGCATGAGCCGGGGGCCGGGGTGGCAATGCGTTCCTCAGGTAGCCAACCTCAGGCCACGGGCCTGGCTGAACCAAGAAATCAGGCGGGGAGGCTGCCCTGGGAGACCAGGGAGCTGCGTGGGACGGGGCCCAGGGACCCGAGGGGCCGCTGTCTGCTCAGGGGCCCAGCAGCCTGGTCTGCGTGTGGCACATCCCAGCCGGGGCCTCGGGTTGGAGAGGCCCCTGCACCTGTCCAGTCTGCTTTCCGGGCAGTGACTCGGCCGCGGGCAGAGCTGGTGAGGTCGCAGGAGACGCCGGGCCTGTGTTTTGAGCCGGAGCCAGGGTTGGATTCTGGAACAGACGACCGGCCCGGGGCCAGTCGTGTTGGCCCCAGATCAGTGGAAGCCATCACAGGGCCAGCGCACGGCCGCCGAGCTGGGCGGGGCCTCGCGGGGTTGCTGTCCCCAGAGTCAGCAGCTCGGAGAGCATTATCAGCACGTCCTGGTCTCCCAGGGCCGTTCCTACCCCGACTCAGCCCCCTGCCCATCGTCCCCACTCCGGTCAGGCCCCTGCAGACAGCTCACCCGGGATGTTTTCATCCACAGAGAACACAGGGCCTGCGGGAGGAGGGAAGGGGGCGGTGGTTTGGGTTTGGCTGCGTCTGTGTTAGACACTGCGCCAGCCCCGCAGGGCCTTCCGTGATGAGGGAGGCTGTACGGTCCCGTCCTCCATGAGTTTCCCACCCATGTCGGGGAGACTGGCGATCCACACGTGACAGTGATGCAAAGCGCTCGGGTGACCGTGGCCATCACAGGCGGCTGGGGGGCCATACTGAGTCTGGGGGTCCAGGGGGGACATCACAGCTGAGGCTGGAGTAGGAATGAGGAAGTAGATAGGACAGAATCGGGAGCGTTTTGGACAGAGGCCAGGGGTGGGGAGAGGGGAGGGGAGACCGGACGGAAGGAGTTGACCGTGGGGGATGGTGGGGTTGGGCAGGTTGTAGGCAGGGCTACCGGGGGCCCGTTGACCCATGACAGTCCCAGTCACTCCTGTTGTCCTGGCCTGGTTATTTTAAAATATATATATTTTTATTGATTTCAGAGAAGAAGGGAGAGAGAGAGAGAGAGAGAGAGAGAGAGAAACATGATGAGAGAGAATCATTGACGGGCTGCCTCCTACATATCCCACACTGGGGATCGAGCCTGCAACCCAGGCATGTGCCCCAACCGGGAATTGAACCATGACCTCCTGGTTCAGAGGTCGACCCTCACCACTGAGCCACGCCTGGTTATAGCGTCCCCTTCACTCTCCAAAGGGTCCCAGTTTGGACAGTAAAATTATATGGACACCCAGACTCAGGGGCTAGCGTCTTTGTTTTACCCACGAGGACACTGAGGCTCACAGAGACTTGGGTTCGGTGTGTAGGACCCTGGAATGAGGGTGGGGTGGGCGGAGCTGGGGTGGGATGGAGCCTGTCTGACCTCACAGCCCAGCCTTTGCCATACTCCCACGCTGCCGTCCACAGTGCAGTGTAAAATTATAGGTAGATGCAATGTAACTGTTCTCCGGACACAGACCCTGTGCCCAGCGTGGTGCCTGGGGTGGGTGGGGTGAGAAGAGGCGGGGTTGGCCAGGACTCATTCAGCGGTTCGGTTCGTAACAGAAAAGAAGCTCATGGCTCAAGCAAAGGGGGCGAGGGAGCGGTTCATTTCCTTGAAAGGCCCAGGGGAACACGAGCGTCAGGTATGGTTGGATCCAGGTGCTCGGACAGTATGGTCAGGACCCATTTTCCATCGCTTCCCCTTTTGGATCTGCTTTTCTCTCTGTGTTGGCTGTTATTTTTTAGACACAGAGGTAAGGAGGTAAGAGGTTCCCCTCAGTGCCAGATCTCATCTCGCTCATGTCAGCAGAACAGAACAGTTGTCTTGGAGTTGTATCTCTCTGGCCCGGCCTGGGCCTCGTGCCCAGCCTTGTGGCCAGGGATGTGCACAGTCCCCAGGGGTCAGGCCCGGGACATGCATCCACCCTGTGGTTAGGGGGAGAGATCAGCCCTGTCCACACCTCACGGATGAAAGTGCCGAGGGGCGGGGTTCTCAGATAAAATATAGGAACTTCAGGTAAGTAACAGTTTTCATATCCCCAGTACTGCATGGGACGTATGTCTACTAGACATGACTGAGTCTAAGATGCAAATGCAACCGCGTGTCCTGCGTGTTCATTTGTGAGGTCTGGCGCGTTTCAGGCGGGTGGCTCTCCAAGGAAGGTCAAGGTCGTACCATGACCACCGTGACTTCCCAGGGGACCACTCTGCGGTGACAGAGTCCCCTTTTAAAAGTGTGTTTTTATCCCTCGCCGGTTTGGCTCAGTGGATGGAGTGTCCACCTGAGGACTGAAGGGTCCCGGGTTCGATGCCAGTCAAGGGCCTGTACCTCGGTTGCAGGCTCCTCCTCAGCCTGGGCCCTGGTCAGGGTGCGTGCAGGAGGCAACCAATCGCTGTGTTTCTCTCACATCGATGTTTCTCTCTCTCTTTCCCTCCCTCTTCCACTCTCTCTAAAAATCAATGGAAAAATACCCTCGGATGAGGATTAAAAAATAATAATAAAATCTGGTTTTAGATCTTTGCTTGCCTGAGAGTGGGAACAGTTGGACTTGGTGCGCTGCCGTGGGGTGGGGTGGGGAGGAGAGAGCTGCCCCCTCGCTGCGCCCAGGGACAGCCCGTTGGACATGCTCGGCTGGCCTCATGCCGTTTCTGAGATCAAGGCCTGCCCGCATCGCGTGGCCACAGAGAGGGGTCTGGCCAGCCCCCAGCTTCCCGCGTGTGCACAGACAGCCAGGAGCGGGGAGAGGCCGTGGTCTCGTCATGGTCCGTGTGTGGCGTGGCTGTGGGAGTGGGGGGTGGGGCCGGGGGCAGAGGAGCCGTTGCCTCCCCCTTCCTGCCCAGCTGGGATCAGATCGCCTGTTTTACTGGCACGTTGCCGAGCTCACCGCCAGGATGCATCCCGTCCCACCGATGGCTGCTTTCCGTTCGCTCGCGTGTCTTCTCCAGCGCGCTCTGCTGTTATTCCTGCCTGCAGGCGTGTGGCCGGTGTGTGTCGTGTGAGGTGTGCATGACAGTGAGAGTGTGTGTGAGTTTGTGTGTGTGAGAGTGTGTATCATGTGTGTGTACCTGTGTGTGATGTGTGCTGTGTGCATGCCCAGCAGGAGGCGTGCAGCGTCCGGCCCAGGCGTTGTTCTGCGCCCTCTCCTGAAAGTGAGGGCTCCTGGGGCGTGGAGAGGAGAGGAGAGGACCCCGTCCCCGGTGCAGTGAGGAGGCGCAGGAGGCCCCGGCCCTGTGCCCGGCAGGGGTGCACACCCTCCCCCCGCAGGTGGCCCTGTCTGTGGGGACCCCGTCCTTTGGGGGGCGGATGACAGCGCTGTCTGTCCTACCAGCCTGGCTCACGGCCACTCTGCTCAGCAGGGCACACGCGCTGGACCCTGGCAGCAGCGCCAGGCCTGTGCCCGGGCCAGGAGCGCTGGCAGGGGCAGTGCCAGCTGCTCGGAGATCGGAGCCCATCACAGCCCTGCGGCCTCTCTGGGTATCAGCATGGCGGTGCGGAGCGGGAGGCGGTGGTGGAGGTCCGCGGGTGGCTGTGTGGCGGGCAGTGGCAGGGCGGGGTGGGTGCTGGGTGGGTCGGGGGCTGGGGCAGGAGCCAGGGCTGAACATCAGGCCTGAGAGCCAGTCACCTCCCTTCTCGAGGCCTCGGTTTCCTCGGGGTGGAGCACTGGCTCCCAGGGTCATCGGAGAGGTCAGCCACGACCTCCCGGCGGAGCAGAGCCCTGGGCGTGGGCCAGGCCCTCACTGAAGAAATGCAGGTTGTTCTTATCTCTGGGTGGTTTGTGTTCATGACTCAGTCACTGCCACAAGCCCGGCGGACCCCACTTTCCACTAGAGCAGCTCCTCTGAGCACCGGGAGGACAACCCCAGTGACACCAAGCCCCTGGGCCTCCGGTCCTGCACAGTCTGCCTGGCGTTGGGTCATCCCAGCTCAGAAACCCCAAAGGCGGGAGGATTCTGGGTAATGCCCAACCTGGCCGTTTCCCTTTGGCTTTAGCCAGTTTTCTCCAGGCCCAGCAATCACGTTCTAGAACCGGAGCCTCCGAGGAGGGCCTGCGGTCGGGTGCGGGGAGCGTCCGCTGGGCAGCGAGCGCCGTTGCCTCATCGTCACCAGGTGCTGCCCCCCTTGGTGTCCCCCTCCCCCACCCCTTCCCTCCTGTTGGAACCAGCCCGGTGGCTCGGGGTAGGGGTGGGGGGAGGGGACCTCCGTGCTGGACTTTTTTATATATATATATATTTTTATTGCTTTCAGAGAGGAAGAGAGAGGGAGAGAGAGAGAGAAACATCAATGATGAGAGTCATTGATCGGCTGCTTCCTGCACGCCCTCCACCAGGGACCTAGCCCACAACCCAGGCATGTGCCCTTGACCAGAATCGAACCTGGGACCCTTCAGTCCACAGGCTGACGCTCTATCCACTGAGCCAAACTGGCTAGGGCCGTGCAGGACTCTTTAAACTGTCTGGTTCCCAAAGCATGACCCACATTCCACAGGACACGGGCGTGGGGGATGGTGGACAGCGTGTGTGTCTGTAATTCTCACCCAAGGATGTTTTTTGTTTTTGTTTTTGTTTTTTGTTTTTAGAGAGTGGAGGGGAGGAAGGAGGAGGAGGAGGAGAGAGAGAAACATCGATGTGAGAGAGACACATCCATTGGTTGCCTCCTGCACGCACCCCTACCTGGGCTAGGGATCGAACCTGAAGCCCAGATACGTGTCCTTGACCAGGAATCAAACCTGGGACCCTTCAGTGCACAGGCCGATGCTCCGGCCATGCTGGTCAGGGTATGCGTTATTTTTTAAAACCCCCCACTAGTACCTCACACACCTATGATTTCCCTGATCTTATTTCTTATTGGCAAGAGTAGATTTTAGAGAGGGGAGGGGAGGGGAGAGAGAGAGAGAGAGAGAGAGAGAGAGAGAGAGAGAGAGAGAGAGAGAGAGAGAACCGATGTACAGACAACTGTGGCAGCCCAGATGGGACCCGGTTCTGGGGGAGTTGGGGGGAGGGTGTGTGGATGCCGACCGCTCGCTGGGGGGACGCCCAGGAAGTAGACTTTGCTGGCCGAGCTGCCTGTGGCCCCAGGGCGGAAGCCTTCCTGCGAAGCTCTGCCGTCCCACCACCCACCCAGGTCCACCCTCCTGACAGGCAGACCCTGGATCCAGAGAACAAGCCGGGCTGGACCCCCAGGGTGCGGGGGGCAGCTCTGCGAGGCCAGCCCTCCAGGCGCGGGCTCCCCAGGACGCAGCCGGCTGCTCTGCCGGGAGGGGAGAGCTCGCCAGGAATGTCCTGGGGCGGCTCCAGGGCCGACTGCTCGGAGGGAAGGGTTTCAGGGTGGCCAGGCCCTGCCTCCAGCCTCCGCTTCCCGCTGGCCGGGCCCAGCCCCGCGCATTCCTGGGACCTCTGAGCCGGCCCGGGTTCTGTGGGTACCAGGAGTTTTTTTTGAAACCCTGGGCACCAACATCTGTTAGCTCTTAGCACACAGGAAGGTTGACAAAGCACTGGGGGCAGGCGGGGAGCGGGGGAGATTCTGCTCAGGAGTACGAAGTCAGTCCGGAGACAAAGAGGAAAAAGCCCGGCTGAACTCCAGCCCGCTCCCCCAGGCCCCGCTTTGATGTGGTTCCCGTCCCCGAGGCCTTATAAGGCATGGAGCCTGCGCTTCTGGGCTCCGGCTGGTGCTGGCTGCACACCCAGCGCCCGAGGAGCCGGCCTCTTCCTGGGGCCCCGTGTGGGGCAGAGGAGGGCAGTGCTGGGATTCGGGAGGGAGGCAGGTCTGGGCCCTGTGGCCGGAGAGGCCACCAAGCCCGGCCACTGGGCAGGAGGCAGCCCAGCATCAGGCTGGGGAGCGCAGGGGGGGTGGGCAGAGGGTCTGGGGAGGGGCTAGGGGGCCTGGGGATCCAGGAGGCGTCTGATGAGAACTGGGAGCAGAGGCTGAGGCTCACCGTGCTGGCGGCCAGAGGAGAGCGGGCCTGGCACCCGCGGTGGGGGGATGGGCAGGGGAGGGCTTCTCACAGGGTTGGGGCGGGGGTGAAGGGCTTGGGCGCTGGAACCACACCGCCCGCCTTCAGTCCTGGCTCTGACACGAGCTGAGTGACCTTGGACAAGCCGTTCATGTCTGTGCCTCAGTTTTCTCATCTGTAAAGTGGGGGCAGGAACGGTACCACTCAAAGGATGGCGGTGAAGACTGAATGCAGAGCAGGGGGGAGGGCGTGCCGGGCTGGGGGCGTGTGTCTAGATGGCTGTGGGAGCCTTCCCACCTCCCCCAGGAGTGACCTGTGGCCATCTGACAACGAGAGCAGAAGTAATGCCCTGGTCGTTTGATTCAGTAGTTAGAGCGTCGGCCCGTGGACTGAAGGGTCTCGGGTTCGATTCCTGTTCAAGGGCATGTATTTCGGTTGCAGGCTCAATCCCTGGCCTCCGTTGGGGCGAGTGTGGGAGGCAACCAATCTGTGGGCCTCTCTTACATCGATGCTTCTGTCTCTGTGTCTCTCTCCCTCTCCTTTCCACTCTCTCTAAAACAGTGGTTCTCAACCTTCCTAATGCCGCGACCCTTTAATACAGTTCCTCATGTTGTGGTGACCTCAACCATAAAATTATTTTCGTTGCTACTTCATAACTGTAATTTTGCTACTGTTATGAATCGTCATGTAAATATCTGATATGCAGGATGTATTTTCATTGTTACAAATTGAACATAATGAAAGCATAGTGATTAATCACAAAAACAATATGTAATTATATATGTGTTTTCCGATGGTCTTAGGCGACCCCTGTGAAAGGGTCGTTCGACCCCCAAAGGGGTCACGACCCACAGGTTGAGAACCGCTGCTCTAAAAAAATCAATGGGAAAATATCCTCGGGTGAGGATTAAAAAAAAAAAAAAGAGTAGAAGGAATAGTAGCCACTGATCTCTTGGGCCCCAGGCGTGGTCTCAGGCAGAATGCTAAGCACTTGCTATCCAGTGGTTTACTTGATCCTCACATGCACCCCGAGACAGTGTGAGGGCCCCCCTCCCTGTGCACACATTGGGGATGAAGTTCCTTCCCCGGATGACCCCGCTTGTGCGAGGCAGAGCTGGGATCTGAACTGTGGTCTCGCCAACTCCGTGCCCCGCACCCCTGCACCCTTGCTCCCCTGCACCAGGGCTCCCAGTGGGGCTCCTGGCTGTCTAGGGGCCCGAGTGCCTCCTGTGTGGTGGCCCCAAGGACCAGGCCCGGGACCTTGCCTGCAGGGCTCCCGCCCGGGGCTTTGCCACGTCCCACGCTTCGTGGGTCAGGGCTGTGGGCACCTTTGAGACCACAGCTGGGCCTGCTGGGCCACTGACCCACAAGAGCTGCTGGCCAGGCTGGTTGTCTTGTCCTTCCTTAAGCGTGATCCTTGGTCCCTGGCCAGTGCCAAGTCCCTGGGCCACCTCTGCCCCTGTGCCCACAGGAGCCCTGATGCCACTGTCCAAGCTCAGGCGGGCATCGAAGGAGCTGACCGGAATCGGGGCCCTGCCCCTCATCGGCTGGGGCTCCAGCGCCAGGCACCTGGGCTCTTGGAGCCTCCTCCTCCTCCTCATTTAAACACGGGGCTAGTGGGACCCCCTTCTATGGAGGCTCTGCTGGGGGGCCCATGAGTACTTGGTAAGGGATGTGAGTGGCTGTCTTTGCATTATTTTCCCGTCTCACATGGCCCCTGGGGGTTGAGGGCATTTTCTTTGTAGGCAAGAAACCTAATAGCAATCATACCTGTCGCTTTACAATTTGCAAATCGTTTTTATGGGCATTTATTCCTCGAGGGATGGAAAGAGCGGGGCCGTTATGTCGCTTAAAGGACTCACTCTTTAATAAGGTGCCTGGCACGGCGTCCGGCACGTAAGAAATGCACCGGATGTGTCAGCTGTCGTGTTGGTGTTGCTGTGGTGTCTCACTGTGCCCATTTAAGGGGTAGGCAGACTGAGGTTCCGAGAAGGCAGTGGCTCCAGGTGCAGGTGCGAGGGAGGTGATGGAGCCGGGACGCTATCCCATGTTGCCTCTGGCCTAGCGATCAGAGCCTGAGGACCGGGACACGGCGCTGCCCGGCCCTGGGCGTCCGGCTCCATGGCTGAGATGAACGGGCCCCGCAGTTGCCTATCTGTGTCAGCGGACCATGGCGCCGAGGAGCTTTCGAAGCGTCCTGCAGAGCTGAGCAGGGTTTAGCCGGAAGAGGCCGGCCCCAGGACTTGCCAGAACTCTGCCCTCATTCATCAGAGACCGAGGTCCCCCCAGCAGACAGTTCTTCTCGGAGAGCCCTGAAGCCGCAGTCAGAGGAGGCTGTGGGTGCGTGACGCGCCCGCGAGGCATCCTTACGGGCCCCGGACATTCGCTTTGTTGGTGGTGACATCTGGAGTCTGTCAACTCCGAGTGCCTGTAGACACCGTACTCCGGGGCCTTTGTCTCGCAGACGCCGGCGACCGGGCCCGTGGCGGCCGGGTCAGCACGGAGCCCCGCGCTCCGGGAGACGGACCTCAGCTCGCAGGGGTCCGCGGTGCCCTTGAGGACAGTTCCCGGCTCCTGCGAGTAAGTGCCGCCTGCCAGCCCATCGCCTTCCCCTGGCATGAAAGATCGGCCCTAATTGGCTGCGGGGGCCTCCCCGCTGCCTAATGATGCCACCTGAGTGTGTCCCTTTCCTGTCACATCTCCCAGCTCCCCTGTCAGCTCCGGCTCTGCGAACACAACAGCCAGTCTGCCAGCCCAGGAGATGTTAGGGGTTCCGGTCATTGGCGGGGGAGGGGAGGGAAGCCGTCCTGAGCCGGGGGCAGGGGGCCTGGTGCTGGGTCAGTGGGCACTGAGTCTGAGTGGCCACCTTGTAGCCGCCTTTAAGGCAGAGAAGGCAGTGCCCCCGGGGGGGTTGAAGGAAGGGAACAGAGAAGGCCAAGCCGACCCCTAAAATGCGAGCTGTGTATCCTCCCAACAGAACAGAAAACAGGAGAGCGGCCCCCGGCTGAGTCCAGTGGACAGGCTGGATGGACCCCACAAAGCAGTTTTAAACGTTTCATTAATGTTTTTGTTCATCGGGAGGAGCACTGGCTTTCCTGTCGAGCATCTGAGAGGCAGGGTTCCCCCCTGACTTTTCTGGGAGAGGGTGCTTTCCTGTTCCTGGTCCTTTTTCTCGAAAAGGGAAGCTGGGACAGCCGCCGAGTGTGGGCCCTTATTATCGCTTGTCATTTTGTGCTCGCAGAGGCGCTGCCGCCGTGTCATTGTGGGCCCCGGGAGAGAGAAGGCAGAGTGGTTCCCCCAAACTCATCGCTCCCGGCAAAGAGGAGCGTTTCTCAAAGTGGGTTCCTCAGAACACAGATCCCAGGGCATGTTTCTGAGAAATAAAACTCCGTGGTCTGATGGGGTTCGAGGGATGCCGCGTGCGGACCACGTTGCGCGGTGACTCACGGTGCCCGTTGCCGTAGTAAGTCCTGCAGGAGGGGACCTTGTTTAACTTCGTTTAAAATAATCTTTTTTGATCCCAGAACTCTTCTTGGCAGAAAACCAATAAATACAGAAGACAGTTTGACAACTCGTCTTAGCCTTTCGTCTGGAGTCATCCTGCTGGGCGGGGGGCAGAGAGGTGGGACCTCTGTGGATATCCCAGAAATTTCCCAGCCTGAGGACTGACCAAACTCTGCCCCCCGCCTCCCAACCCCACAGCCCCTCGGGGCAGCCCGACCTCGGGGATGAGCTACCAGCCTCTGCCCTTGGGGATGAGCTACCAGGCATCGTTTTTTTGTTAATCCGCACCTGAGGAAATTCTTTCCCATTGATTTTTAGAGAGAGAGAGAGAGAGAAAAAAAAAACACATTGATGTGAGAGAGGCACATTGATTGGTTGCCTCCCGCACTGCCCTGACCAGGGCCAGGGATTGAACCTGCATCCCAGGTACATGCCCTTGACCAGGAATTGAACCCGAGACCCTTCTGTTCATGGGCTGACGTTCTAACCATTGAGCCACCTGCCAGGGCGGGCTACCAGGCATCTTTACCCCACGCGAGGGGACCAGGCCAGGCGCGGGCGGGGATCGGCTGGTGACCGGCTGGTGTGTGTGTTGGGGGATGAGGGAGGCATATGGAAACCAGAGCAGGGAGGTCCAACATGTGCTGAAGCGTTGGGTTTACGGGAAGGGCGGTCGGAGCCCCCCCAGAGCACACCGCCTGCTACAAGCCACCGGGACCACCGCCCGGGACCCGCTGTGGGAGGAGGGTCCAGTCTGAGGTCTCTTCTTGAGGCCATCACGCAGGCGCGTTGTCCCCCCTCCAGGGGGGACATGGGGGCATTTTTATGACCTGCTCTTTGCCTTTTGCTGAGGTGGGGGGTGGAACTTCTTTTCTGAGGGAGAAGTGGGGTCCCGG